>NC_092168.1:50508925-50668925 GCF_045791955.1 Oncorhynchus clarkii lewisi | reverse complement strand
AATAACATCTGCATAGTAAACAGTAACTTACTTATTATTACTATTATTGTTATTACTATAATTATTAATGTTTACTGTAGACTGTTACCATTTTATTGTTATTATTTTTGTATTTATTTTTGTATTATTATTTACTACCATTTTATATTATTATTTTTGTATTATTATTTACTACCATTTTATATTATTATTTTTGTATTATTATTTACTACCATTTTATATTATTATTTTTGTATTATTATTTACTACCATTTTATATTATTATTTTTGTATTATTATTTACTACCATTTTATATTATTAATTGCTACCATTTATAATTTTGTTACAATGTATATTGTATACATTGTTGCTTTGGCAATATTGACACAATGTTTTTCATGCCAATAAAGCAGCTTGAATTTGAATTTGAGAGAGAGAGAGAGAAAGAGAGAAAGAGAGAAAGAGAGAGAGAGAGAGAGAGAGAAAGAGAGAAAGAGAGAAAGAGAGAAAGAGAGAAAGAGAGAAAGAGAGAAAGAGAGAAAGAGAGAAAGAGAGAAAGAGAGAAAGAGAGAAAGAGAGAAAGAGAGAAAGAGAGAAAGAGAGAAAGAGAGAGAGAGAGAGAGAGAGAGAGAGAGAGAGAGAGAGAGAGAGAGGGAGAGAGGGAGAGAGGGAGAGAGGGAGAGAGGGAGAGAGGGAGAGAGAGAGAGGGAGAAAGAGAGAAAGATAGGGAGAAAGAGAGAGAGAGAGCGTGCAAGCGGGAGAGCCAAGGCAGCAGCTACTCTTCCTGGGGTGCAGCAAAGTTAAGGCAGTTATAACATTTTAAAACATTACAATACACTCATTACAGAATTCACAACACAGGCCCCTAAACCACCACTACCACATATCTACAGTACTAAATACATGTGTATATAGTTTCAGTTGGAAGTTTACATACACTTAGGTTGGAGTCATTAAAACATGTTTTTTAACCACCTCACATATTTCTTGTTAAACTATAATTTTGGCAAGTCGGTTAGGACATCTACTTTGTGCATGACACAAGTCATTTTTCCAACAACTGTTTACAGACAGATTATTTCACTTATAATTCACTGTATCACAAATCCAGTGGGTCAGAAGTTTACATACACTAAGTTGACTGTGCCTTTAAACAGCTTGGAAAATTACAGAAAATGATGTCATGGCTTTAGAAGCTTCTGATAGGCTAATTGACATCATTTGAGTCAATTTCAAGGCCTACCTTCAAACTCAGTGTCTCTTTGCTTGACATCATGGGAAAATCAAAAGAAATCAGCCAATTGTTTATTTTTTTTGTTTTGTAGACATCCATTTCACGAACCTTGTTTCTTAAGCTACATATGTTAAGGTTATTTTGAAAACGTTTCCTCTTGGATGCTTACTTGTTTTCATTGCTTTACAGGGAAGCTTATCAGAAGTAGATATTCTCATGTTATGTATGTTAGTGCAGGGTGAGCTGCTCACAGTGGACGTCCTACTAGGGCACACCGCCTCAGTGCTAACAGTGTACATCTGCTTCATAGGCACATGACTGCTGCATACACTAGTTGTAGGATCATCAGAGGCCTTCAGGTCAATTAGAGGGACATTAATTAGGTTACTTACATTGTGTCTACCAACGCCCCCTGGGATAATGTACATTTGCTGAAGCATTATGACAACTCAGTGACACAATGGTGGGGATTAAGACACTAACAGCTTACAGACAGTAGGCAATTAAGGTCACAGATATGAAAACGTAGGACGCTAAAGAGGCCTTTCTATGGACTCTGAAAAACACCAAAAGAAAGATCCCCGTGTCCCTGCTCATCTGCGTGCTTTAGTTATGCTGCAAGGAGGCATGAGGACTGCAGATGTGGCCAGGGCAATAAATTGCCATGTCTGTACTGTGAGACGCTTAAGACAGCCCTACAGGGAGACAGGACGGACAGCTGATCGTCCTCGCAGTGGCAGATCACGTGTAACAACACCTGCACAGGATCGGTACATCTGAACATCACACCTGCGGGACAGGCACAGGATGGCAACAACAACTGCCTGAGT
The DNA here is from genome assembly GCF_045791955.1 of Oncorhynchus clarkii lewisi. NCBI lineage: Eukaryota > Metazoa > Chordata > Actinopteri > Salmoniformes > Salmonidae > Oncorhynchus > Oncorhynchus clarkii. Next base: position 50,666,881 of record NC_092168.1, on the reverse strand, counting down.
GACACCAGGAACGTACAATCCCTCCGTCAGTGCTCAGACTGTCCGCAATAGGCTGAGAAAGGCTGGACTGAGGGCTTGTAGGCCTGTTGTCAGGCAGGTCGTCACAAGACATCACCGGCAACAACGTCGCCTATGGGCACAAACACACCGTCGCTGGACCAGACAGGACTGGCAAAAAGTGCTCTTCACTGACGAGTCGCAGTTTTGTCTCCCCAGGGGTGATGGTCGGATTTGCGTTTATCATCGAAGGAATTACACCGAGGCCTGTACTCTGGAGCGGGATCGATTTGGAGGTGGAGGGTCCATCATGGTCTGGGGCGGTGTGTCACAGCATCATCGGACTGAGCTTGTTGTCATTGCAGGCAATCTCAACGCTGTGCATTACAGGGAAGACATCCTCCTCCCTCATGTGGTACCCTTCCTGCAGGCTCATCCTGACATGACCCTCCAGCATGACAATGCCACCAGCCATACTGCTCGTTCTGTGCGTGATTTCCTGCAAGACAGGAATGTCAGTGTTCTGCCATGGCCAGTGACGAGCCCGGATCTCAATCCCATTGAGCACGTCTGGGACCTGTTGGATCGGAGGGTGAGGGCTAGGGCCATTCCCCCCAGAAATGTCTGGGAACTTGCAGATGCCTTGGTGGAACAGTGTCGTAACATCTCACAGCAAGAACCGGCAAATCTGGTGCAGTCCATGAGATGCACTGCAGTACTTAACGCAGCTGGTGGCCACACCACATACTGACTGCTGTTACTTTTGATTTTGACCCCCCCCTTTGTTCAGGGACACATTATTCCATTTCTGTTAGTCACATGTCTGTGGAACTTGTTCAGTTTATGTCTCAGTTGTAGAATCTTATGTTCATACAAATATTTACATGTTCAGTTTGCTGAAAATAAACCCAGTTGACAGAGAGGACATTTATTTCCCTCAGATTACACAGACCCACAAAGAATTTGAAAACAAACCCAATTTTGATAAACTCCCATATTTACTCGGTGAAATACCACAGTGTGCCATCCCAGCAGCAATATTTGTGACCTGTTGCCACAAGAAAAGCGAGAGAGAACGAGAAGTAGAGGGAGCAAACGCAATATATGGAATGAAGGAAGTAAACACTCAAAACTAGCTCAGCAGAAGTTGGCCAGACTCCCTCCCTCCGCCCGCCAGCCTCCTAATGTAGCCAGCATGAAAAGATGCCTGAGGAGTCCCCACAAACGTTTTTTCAAGGGAAACGCAAGTTAGGTTTAAAAATACTGGAAACATATGCTTTCTGTCGACCCTGCGGACAGTGGTTTGTCTGTAGCAAATGTAGCAGGACGAGGACAGGGGAAGAAACATAACCTCAATTCCTATTGGACGGTTGCCAAGAACTGTGGAAATGGTATGGAGGATGGCTGGCTTGGTCATCCAATGCTGCTGTTCAGTTCATCTTTTTTTCAACTACTGTATATTTGACTATTTTTAAACCAGCACAAACTCCTTGACAATACAGACAAAACAAAAAACAGCTTCCTATAGTTCTGTGTTGTATAATAACACATACATGTACAGTGGGGAGAACAAGTATTTGATTCACTGCCGATATTGCAGGTTTTCCTACTTACAAAGCATGTAGAGGTCTGTAATTTTTATGATAGGTACACTTCAACTGTGAGAGACGGAATCTAAAACAAAAATCCAGAAAATCACATTGTATGATTTTGAAGTAATTAATTCAAAAGGACAGTTAGCTAACATACTGCTGTAATGATATGCTACGCGGTGCCTAAGGACAGCGTAGCTAACATACCGGTATATAGAAGCAACTGCTGTAATGATATGCTACGCGGTGCCTAAGGACAGCGTAGCTAACAAATTGTCAGCCAACATAAACGTGTAAGGTAACTTATTTGAAAAGTCATTACATTGCTCAACATTTTTTAAACATTTGTCAATCAGTTAAAGCAATGAATTTGTATCCGCTCTCGTCAGACTTCGGATGAATAAATCGGAAAATGTTGTGAAGCCACGGCCATTTTCTGAAGAACTGCATTATGGGCCCACAAAGAACAGAAATAGTTTCCATCGCATTCCATCCATCCATCGTATAGTTTAGATTTTGGTTTGTGCAGTACAACATCCGGGAACTTTTGGCCTACTAACTATATCCATACTATGACCAATAAGCATACTAACTATATCCATACTAACTATATCCATACTATGACCAATAAGCATACTAACTATATCCATACTAACTATATCCATACTATGACCAATAAGCATACTAACTATATCCATACTAACTATATCCATATTATGACCAATAAGCATACTAACTACATCCATACTAACTATATCCATACTAACTATATCCATACTAACTATATCCATACTAACTATATCCATACTAACTATATCCATACTAACTATATCCATACTAACTATATCCATACTAACTATATCCATACTATGACCAATAAGCATACTAACTATATCCATACTAACTATATCCATACTAACTATATCCATACTATGACCAATAAGCATACTAACTATATCCATACTAACTATATCCATACTATGACCAATAAGCATACTAACTATATCCATACTAACTATATCCATACTAACTATATCCATACTATGACCAATAAGCATACTATATACTGAATTTCCATCACAAATAGTACAGTTAGTGGGGTTAGTATGAGTATTCGAACACAGCTTAGGTGTAAAAATGGTGTAGGTGTATACAGGTCCTGTCATCAGGTGCCCATGTATCATGTAAGTCTAAACCAAAACAGTCACAGAAACACAGTAGGACTCTAGTCGTATAGAAAGGAAAAGCCTGAGTTTGTTATTGACAAGCTGTAGATCATAATGCACTTAGACCAACGAGTCAGACATGGTGCACTTACAGTAATGGAGAGAGAGAGAAATTATTCTCTGGATATTTCAGAATTGAATCAACTGGGTGTGTGCAATCAATATCCAGTAGAGGCATGTGTACACTAGCTTTATCATGCACTGGAGAGTCCAACATCACATTGATCTAGCATGGGGCTAACCCAGTATGTTGAGCATGGGGCTAACCCAGTATGTTGAGCATGGGGCTAACCCAGTATGTTGAGCATGGGGCTAACCCAGTATGTTGAGCACGGGGCTAACCCAGTATGTTGAGCATGGGGCTAACCCAGTATGTTGAGCACGGGGCTAACCCAGTATGTTGAGCATGGGGCTAACCCAGTATGTTGAGCACGGGGCTAACCCAGTATGTTGAGCACGGGGCTAACCCAGTATGTTGAGCACGGGGCTAACCCAGTATGTTGAGCATGGGGCTAACCCAGTATGTTGAGCACGGGGCTAACCCAGTATGTTGAGCATGGGGCTAAGCCAGTATGTTGAGCACGGGGCTAACCCAGTATGTTGAGCACGGGGCTAACCCAGTATGTTGAGCACGGGGCTAACCCAGTATGTTGAGCACGGGGCTAACCCAGTATGTTGAGCATGGGGCTAACCCAGTATGTTGAGCACGGGGCTAACCCAGTATGTTTAGCATGGGGCTAACCCAGTATGTTGAGCATGGGGCTAACCCAGTATGTTTAGCATGGGGCTAACCCAGTATGTTTAGCATGGAAATGTCTAGTGGGACTTTCTAACTCAGAGTTCTGCAATATGATAGCAGTTCTGCGATATGATAGCAGCAGTCCAGGATTACCAATCTTCAAAGACGAACATGTTCCAAACCGTGTTGATTTCATCCAGAAGCTGACGGATAACGTCAAGGTGCCCTTTGATGACTTCACTGTTGTTAGACACCAGCTGCTGCTCATCCAGGACCATCTCGGTCAACAAAGTTGTCAAGAGGAAGCAGAACAGATCTTCAGATTGTGACCTTGTCACTTTCTGGGGAAAGATGGTTCCTGTTCTCTGGTGTTTTTTTTCTCAGAAACTGGCACTACACATCCTGACCACATGCAGTTGTCAAATCAGCCTTCTCCGCAATTAGCTTTTTTCAAAACAAACACCTGCACCAGGCTCACCAATGAACACCTGCACCAGGCTCACCAATGAACACCTGCACCAGGCTCACCAATGAACACCTGCACCAGGCTCACCAATGAACACCTGCACCAGGCTCACCAATGAACACCTGCACCAGGCTCACCAATGAACACCTGCACCAGGCTCACCAATGAACACCTGCACCAGGCTCACCAATGAACACCTGCACCAGGCTCACCAATGAACACCTGCACCAGGCTCACCAATGAACACCTGCACCAGGCTCACCAATGAACACCTGCACCAGGCTCACCAATGAACACCTGCACCAGGCTCACCAATGAACACCTGCACCCGTGTCTCAGAGTTTCTCTCATATCATCTGTGCCAAAGTTCAAAGCAGGAGACAAAGTGTATTTTCTCTCACTGATGCAGGGCAAGGACCAGAGTAACTTACACATGAATATTGCAGGGAGTTACTCTGTGCATTCAAATTTATTTTATCAACTCTCCATTGTTCTCCATAAAACATGCACTTTATTTTAATTGAATTGTAAGTTAAGAACAAATTCTTATTTTCAATGACGGCCTAGGAACAGTGGGTTAACTGCCAGTTCAGGGGCAGAACGACAGATTTATACCTTGTCAGCTCGGGGGTTTGAACTTGCAACCTTCCGGTTACTAGTCCAACGCTCTAACCACTAGGCTACCCTAATAAAGACCTCCCGAGTGGTGCAGCGGTCTAAGACACTGCATCGCAGTGCTTGTGGCGTCGCTACAGACCAGGGTTCGATCCCAGGCGGTGTCACAACCGGCTGTGACCAGGAGTCCCCATAGGGCGGGGCACAATAGGCCCAGCGCCGTCCAGATTAGGGGAGGGTTTGGTGGGGTGGGGGGGGTTTACTTGTTTATCACGCTCTAGCGACTCCTTGTGGCGAACCGGGTGCCTGCAGGCTAAACGGTGTTTCCTTCGAACCAATGGTGCAGTTGGCTTCCGGGTTAAGCAGATGGGTGTTAAGAAGGTTTGTGGGGTCGTACCAGAGGACGCATGACTCGACCTTCGCCGTTGGGGAGTTGTAGCAATGAGACAAGATCGAAACTGTGGAAAAATGTCCCCCACACACTACAGAAGTCCTTGGCCTTGTAGTATAGGGTACAGAGGTGAATCTGTCTCCTCCACTGTCTCAAGGACACCAGTTATTCCCAGAAATCGAAAGCCACTAAACCCCTTTCCTGTCGCTGCCTGGTGAGACGTTCAGACATACATGTACTGTAGAAGCTGGTTCGATACCACTTTGTCAACGCCTCAGCCCTCTCCTTGCCTCTCTCTGCCTTCAGATGACTACCGGATTCAATACTGTAACACTGTCTCAACCTAAACCTCTCTGACGGGCAAGGCCTTCAGTTCAGACAGACACCGCATACAAAACATTAGGAACACCTTCCTAATATTGAGTAGCATCCCCCCCCCCCTTTTGCCCTCAGAACAGCCTCAATTCGTCAGGGCATGGACTCTATAAGGTGTTGAAAGCGTTCCACAGGGATGCTGGCCCATATGGACTCCAATGCTTCCCACAGTTGTGTCCAGTTGGCTGGATGTCCTTTGGGAGGTGGACCATTCTTGAAACATACGAGAAACTTGACGAATTGAGGCTGTTCTGAGGGCGAAAGGTGTTCCTAATGTTTTGTACACTCTGTGTACATGCATTGTAGTTCAGCTGGTTCAATATCACTTCCTCTGCCTGGCCTTCAAAGGCTAATGCCACTTGTTCAATACCACTCCAGTATGCCGTCAGACAAACTGATTGACATGGTTGTGCTCTCCCTAGCCGAAGTAAACACAAATATGACTAATGTCCACACAATAATGGGCCACATTAGCCTACCAGCCAGCCAGGAGCGCTCCAGAGCCAACTCAGTCAGGCTGAACCCCGGGCATGAATTAGTTTTGATGGAGCTGAAGTTTATCCAACCAACACGAAAAGGCAAGGCCCCACTCTGCTAGCTAGCCTGTCTCTGCCAGGTTATTGTTCCCAGTTTCCTCCCTTCCAAATGGCACCGTATTCCCCCTAGGGCTCTGGTCTAAAGTAGTGGCACCGTATTCCCCCTAGGGCTCTGGTCTAAAGTAGTGGCACCGTATTCCCCCTAGGGCTCTGGTCTAAAGTAGAGCAACACAGGAAATAGGGATCCATTTGGGACACTCATAATTCACTGAGCCAGAGCAGCGCAACAGAGCGGAACGTATCCATGAGCTGCATCAAAGCCAGTCACTGGTGAAACATAGGACTGGCGAGAACACTCTGCTAGCCTTTCCCTCTAATCCCACTCTGCTAGCCTTTCCCTCTAACCCCACTCTGCTAGCCTTCCCCTCTAACCCCACTCTGCTAGCCTTCCCCTCTAACCCCACTCTGCTAGCCTTCCCCTCTAACCCCACTCTGCTAGCCTTCCCCTCTAACCCCACTCTGCTAGCCTTCCCCTCTAACCCCACTCTGCCAGCCTTCCCCTCTAACCCCACTCTGCCAGCCTTCCCCTCTAACCCCACTCTGCTAGCCTTCCCCTCTAACCCCACTCTGCTAGCCTTCCCCTCTAACTCCACTCTGCTAGCCTTCCCCTCTAACCCCACTCTGCTAGCCTTCCCCTCTAACCCCACTCTGCTAGCCTTCCCCTCTAACCCCACTCTGCTAGCCTTCCCCTCTAACCCCACTCTGCTAGCCTTCCCCTCTAACCCCACTCTGCTAGCCTTCCCCTCTAACCCCACTCTGCTAGCCTTTCCCTCTAACCCCACTCTGCTAGCCTTCCCCTCTAACCCCACTCTGCTAGCCTTCCCCTCTAACCCCACTCTGCTAGCCTTCCCCTCTAACCCCACTCTGCTAGCCTTTCCCTCTAAACCCCACTCTGCTAGCCTTTCCCTCTAAACCCCACTCTGCTAGCCTTTCCCTCTAACCCCACTCTGCTAGCCTTTCCCTCTAACCCCACTGATAGTTAACCTCTCTTCTTACTCCTCCACAGAGTCAGGGCAGAACAGCAGTGAAATGTAAGAGAACTGAATCGGGATGAGGGAGGACGGGGGAACGAGTGAACACAACTAGGACGAGGAGAATAAACGGGCCGACTTCCCGCCCTCCATTAGCCAACGTCCTTAGGGTCTGATGACATCATTCCATCACTTCCTGCCTCCAGCCCCATGTCGTCATCCCGGAGAGCAGAGCCCAGAAGCCATTGTAGTGTGTGTGTGTGTGTGTGTGTGTTTCGTTGTGTTGTATATTCTGACTTCATAAAGATCTGATTTGGATGTTTTTAGCAAGTAGATCAGCTTTAATATTGCAGATAGAAGCCACAATCAAAATCTTCTGCAAAATCTTTCTGCATCATTTTCATAGATAGATATATTAGATGATAGATTGGATAGATTAGATGGATATTTTTATAAATGTTCCTTCTTTATTCTTGTCCCCTAACCCTTCCTCCCCTCCCCTAACCCTAACCCCACCACCCCTCCCCTAACCCTAACCCTAACCCTACCACCCCTCCCCTAATTAGGCTTCCACTTTCTACTATAAACATTTCAGACAGTATATTTTACATGAGTTATCTTTTGTTTTTCAGTCCCAGCCTTCAGCTCCCCTCAACCCCTCCCATCTATCTCTGAACACCATCCAGTCCTTCAGCTCCCCTCAACCCCTCCCATCTATCTCTGAACACCATCCAGTCCTTCAGCTCCCCTCAACCCCTCCCATCTATCTCTGAACACCATCCAGTCCTTCAGCTCCCCTCAACCCATCCCATCTATCTCTGAACACCATCCAGTCCCATCCTTCAGCTCCCCTCAACCCCTCCCATCTATCTCTGAACACCATCCAGTCCTTCAGCTCCCCTCAACCCCTCCCATCTATCACTGAACACCATCCAGTCCTTCAGCTCCCCTCAACCCCTCCCATCTGTCTCTTGTTGTGATGTGCATTTTGTCCTATATTTATATTGTATTTCTATATATTTTTTTTAATATCCCAGGGTCCCGTCCTTGCAGGAGGCCTTTTGGTAGGCCGCCATTGTAAATAAGAATTTGTTCTTAACTGACTTGCCTGGTTAAATAAAGGTTAAATAAATAAATGATTGTCTCTTCGCAAGAATTTAGTATAATAATTTAAATAGAACAACTTGTATCAGTTCATAAACCATGTGCCATGGAATCAGTACATCCAAAATTTCCTCCCAACTATTTTGCCAACTGTATGGTACAGCTGTAAATGGTTTTGTCCTTAAATGAAACTGGTATGTATTATATTTATATATATTTATTTTTCTTTAGCCATTTTGGGTCATATTCCTCACCTTCTCCCCTTTCCTCCTCCATTTTGGGTCAGATTCCTCACCTTCTCCCCTTTCCACCTGCCATTTTGTGTCATATTCCTCACCTTCTCCCCTTTCCTCCTCCATTTTGGGTCAGATTCCTCACATTCTCCCCTTTCCTCCTCCATTTTGGGTCATATTCATCACCTTCTCCCCTTTCCTCCTCCATTTTGGGTCAGATTCCTCACCTTCTCCCCTTTCCTCCTCCATTTTGGGTCAGATTCCTCACCTTCTCCCCTTTCCTCCTCCATTTTGGGTCAGATTCCTCACCTTCTCCCCTTTCCACCTGCCATTTTGGGTCATATTCCTCACCTTCTCCCCTTTCCTCCTCCATTTTGGGTCATATTCCTCACCTTCTCCCCTTTCCTCCTCCATTTTGGGTCATATTCCTCACCTTCTCCCCTTTCCTCCTCCATTTTGGGTCAGATTCCTCACCTTCTCCCCTTTCCACCTGCCATTTTGGGTCATATTCCTCACCTTCTCCCCTTTCCTCCTCCATTTTGGGTCATATTCCTCACCTTCTCCCCTTTCCTCCTCCATTTTGGGTCATGTTCCACACCTTCTCCCCTTTCCTCCTCCATTTTGGGTCAGATTCCTCACCTTCTCCCCTTTCCTCCTCCATTTTGGGTCAAATTCCTCACCTTCTCCCCTTTCCTCCTCCATTTTGGGTCAGATTCCTCACCTTCTCCCCTTTCCACCTGCCATTTTGGGTCAGATTCCTCACCTTCTCCCCTTTCCTCCTCCATTTTGGGTCAGATTCCTCACTTTCTCCCCTGTCCTCCTCCATTTTGGGTCATATTCCTCACCTTCTCCCCTTTCCTCCTCCATTTTGGGTCATATTCCTCACCTTCTCCCCTTTCCTCCTCCATTTTGGGTCATATTCCTCACTTTCTCCCCTGTCCTCCTCCATTTTGGGTCATATTCCTCACCTTCTCCCCTTTCCTCCTCCATTTTGGGTCATATTCCTCACCTTCTCCCCTTTCCTCCTCCATTTTGGGTCAGATTCCTCACCTTCTCCCCTTTCCTCCTCAATTTTGGGTCAGATTCCTCACCTTCTCCCCTTTCCTCCTCCATTTTGGGTCAGATTCCTCACCTTCTCCCCTTTCCTCCTCCATTTTGGGTCAGATTCCTCACCTTCTCCCCTTTCCACCTGCCATTTTTTGCAGTAATGCTGCATGCAATTAGTTGGTTGTAATTTTAGATGCTAAATATGGAAATGTCTGCACTAACTGCATGTGTGACATAACTCCACCAGTCCTATTTATGATATCATTTACAGAAATTATCCTGATAATTCTTTCTCCAAAAATAATGTTTCATGAATTCGTATTTGAGTTTAACCATAATTAAATTTCTCCTGTATTTTCTGGTGGAATAATCTGAAATTGCAACTAGCTTTTTATGGCTTGTTTAAAAAAAAAAAAAAAAGCAATATATGGAGATAATTTAATATTGAAATAACCGAAAGTGAGAGGTTGTAATCTGAATGGGGGAGGGGGGGAGGACAATCTTGAACACAGAGTGAGCCATTCTTACTAACCTGCTAGTTGGGATTGAAGTTTGAGTCATGATGGAAAGCCTATTATGCTCCCTGACCCCTTACACAACGGATGGGTCTAATCCTGAATTCTGATTGGTTAAAAAATAATTTTAAAAAAATAAAATGCATTTTAACGTCATAGATGTATGAATGTGATTTTTTTTTTAACCAATCAGAATTCAGGATTAGACCCACCCGTGGTGTAAGCGGACATAATGTATAAAAACTGTCCCTCCAACATTTGCAACATTGTTTCAATATCCAAATTCAAGCTCCAGATGTTTGAGTTTATTTCTACAGGGACAGTGGACATTAATCAACATTTCAGTAAAAGGTTTTAGCCAGCTGGCAAATGTTCAACCGCAGTCCCTGGGCAGGTTATTATGTCCCATAGTAATGAACATGTTGGGATGAGACAGACAGGCAGGCAGCTTTTCTCAGCCGGTCAAAATCATGAATCAGCATCATTTTTATGGATACATACAAAGAACACAGGTTAAACGAAACTACGTGCAGCTAGTTTGCTGTCTTTCCAGCTTCAATCTCAAGGGATTGTGTTAGCTGTGTTGTTGGCTAGCTCCGCTGAACAACAGTGTAATGATGAGAGAGCACATTTTCTATGACAGACGAAATCACACCTCATTAGCTCACTGTTACGAATGTATCCAAATAAAATGTCTCTAGAAAACAGCTTAAACAAAACACAGCTACTGTAGTTCTGTCTACACTGTTTGACGTGACTGTAAGTTAGCTGTAGATGGCTAGCAGGCAAGGGATAAGAACATTGACGTGACTGTAAGTTAGCTGTAGATGGCTAGCAGGCAAGGGATAAGAACGTTGACGTGACTGTAAGTTAGCTGTAGATGGCTAGCAGGCAAGGGATAAGAACATTGACGTGACTGTAAGTTAGCTGTAGATGGCTAGCAGGCAAGGGATAAGAACATTGACGTGACTGTAAGTTAGCTGTAGATGGCTAGCAGGCAAGGGATAAGAACGTTGACGTGACTGTAAGTTAGCTGTAGATGGCTAGCAGGCAAGGGATAAGAACGTTGACGTGACTGTAAGTTAGCTGTAGATGGCTAGCAGGCAAGGGATAAGAACATTGACGTGACTGTAAGTTAGCTGTAGATGGCTAGCAGGCAAGGGATAAGAACATTGACGTGACTGTAAGTTAGCTGTAGATGGCTAGCAGGCAAGGGATAAGAACGTTGCCAGCCAGTATGGCAATGGAACATTTCGAACAAACGACTGAGTCACGTCCACAGATACAGTGAAAAAAAAATTAAAAGACTGAACGACTCTGATGGAACTAACAACCAGTCGGCATGGGTAGACAACCCTAGATTTGTCGGGATTATATCTTGTGGAAGGATGAAATAGTATGAATAAATTAATCAAAATAAAATGTAATGAAAATATGTAAATCATTATTTAAATATGTTGGTAACCCGTTGTATAAAAGTGATAATGCCCTCGAAGCCAGTGGTTGGAGGACATATCGGCACGGGTGTTAGGAGGACATATCGGCACGGGTGTTAGGAGGACATATCGGCACGGGTGTTAGGAGGACATATCGGCACGGGTGTTAGGAGAATATATTGGCATGGGTGTTAGGCCCTGGAGGCCAGTGTTAGGAGCATATAGTGGCACGGGTGTTAGGAGGATATACTGGCACGGGTGTTAGGTCCTGGAAGCCGGTGTTAGGAGGACATATTGGCACGGGTGTTAGGTCCTGGAAGCCGGTGTTAGGAGGTCCGAGACAAAGTTGAGGGACAGCTTCTCAGGCATTATCACTTATTTAGATAATAGGCCAAACAGGTGTAGTGTTACTGGGAATGATCCTGTTGCAACAGGAGATTTCCTACTGTAGCTTCTCCTGCATCTAGTCCCCTAACAGTCTCTGGCTCCAGTAACAACAGGACATTTCCTACTGTAGCTTCTCCTGCATCTAGTCCCCTAACAGTCTCTGGCTCCAGTAACAACAGGAGATTTCCTACTGTAGCTTCTCCTGCATCTAGTCCCAGTAACAACAGGACATTTCCTACTGTAGCTTCCCCTGCATCTAGTCCCCTAACAGTCTCTGGCTCCAGTAACAACAGGAGATTTCCTACTGTAGCTTCCCCTGCATCCTGTCCCCTAACAGTCTCTGGCTCCAGTAACAACAGGACATTTCCTACTGTAGCTTCCCCTGCATCCTGTCCCCTAACAGTCTCTGGCTCCAGTAACAACAGGAGATTTCCCCTGCATCTAGTCCCCTAACAGTCTCTGGCTCCAGTAACAACAGGAGATTTCCTACTGTAGCTTCCCCTGCATCCTGTTCACCCACACGCCCGTGCTGACCTTGTAGAGGTCTGGCGGTGTGGTTAGGCCTGAGTCGGTTCTGGGGGCTAGGGATGGATTGATGGGTGTATGAAGCTGGTCAGGGGGCTGGGGCAACAGTAATGACAATGGTGCTTCAGACAAACACAGCAGAGAGCTAAGAAGAACTGCAATCCAGTCAGTGATAGCAGTAGTCCTTCCCAGGCCCAGGCAGACGGCTACACTCATCTCTGCTTCCAGGAACACAGCCACAGGGCAACACCCACCAAACCAACTACTGCAGTCTAGCCTGGTTACCATGCGTCACACACAACACCACTTCAAACCACAGTAACAGTTATCTAAAGCGTGAGTCTGGAGGTTCCTGGACCTGCCCTGTTTCTGTTGGGGATTTCATTTATTGGGATGCATCCCAAATGTCACACTTGTCACTATATAGCGCACTACTTTTCCCAGGGTGCCATAGGGCCATCTAGACAATAGGGTGCCACTTGGAACACAGACTCGGTGTACTGTACTGTGGGGTTGGCTAAGGCTTTAGGAAGAGCCTCCAAATGATTCTACCCTTATTCTACCCTTCCACCCTTCAGAGTGGAAATATCCCGTAAAGAGCAAAGTTATATGGGCGTGACAGCTGGGTATGGAAATAGTACGAGAGAGATGGGCCATGGTTGGATTGTGTGTGTCCGTGTGAACGTCTGTGTGCGAGTGAGTATAGAATAGTGAGTATAGAATAAGTACTACTTTCTTACCTTCGGTGTATAGCTAGCCAGCCAAGCTCACCGCCCACTAAGGTCCTGGCAGGAAACAACCCTGATGGTTAAAAGAAGGAAGGAAATAACATTATTTCAGAGTGCAGAACAATAATTCATGTGGTTTCAACGCTGAATATCAATCCACTCCCCCCCCCCCCCCCCCACTCTGCTTTCTGCTGACTCAGCTACATCGAACGGTTACTGTAGACATATTTGATTTGCATAATGTCTGTCAAGTGCCGAATACAAAAAAAAGGGTAAGACTGTTAACTGAAATGCATTCCAGGTGACTACCTCATGAAGCTGGTTGAGAGAATGCGCGGGAGTGTGCGAAGCGGTCATCAAGGCAAAGGGTGGCCATTTTGAAGATTCTAAAAATATATAATTTGATTTGTTTGACACTTTTTTGGTAACTACATGATTCCACGTGTTATTTCATAGTTTTGATGTCTTCACTATTATTCTACAATGTAGAAAATAGTACAAATAAAGAAAAACCCTTGAATGAGTAGGTGTGTCCAAACTTTTGACTGTTACTGTATGTGTCTGCTACATACATACATACAAACAGGGGACCATGACAGACCAGTATATCTGTCTGCTACATACATACATACACACATACAGGGGACCATGACAGACCAGTATCTGTCTGCTACATACATACATACAAACAGGGGACCATGACAGACCAGTATCTGTCTGCTACATACATACAAACAGGGGACCATGACAGACCAGTATCTGTCTGCTACATACATACATACATACAAACAGGGGCCATGACAGACCAGTTTCTGTCTGCTACATACATACATACAAACAGGGGACCATGACAGACCAGTATCTCTGTCTGCTACATACATACATACAAACAGGGGACCATGACAGACCAGTATCTGTCTGCTACATACATACATACAAACAGGGGACCATGACAGACCAGTATCTCTGTCTGCTACATACATACATACAAACAGGGGACCATGACAGACCAGTATCTGTCTGCTACATACATACATACAAACAGGGGACCATGACAGACCAGTATCTGTCTGCTACATACATACATACAAACAGGGGACCATGACAGACCAGTATCTGTCTGCTACATACATACATACAAACAGGGGACCATGACAGACCAGTATCTGTCTGCTACATACATACATACAAACAGGGGACCATGACAGACCAGTATCTGCCTGATACATACATACAAACAGGGGACCATGACAGACCAGTATCTGTCTGCTACATACATACATACAAACAGGGGACCATGACAGACCAGTACCTCTGTCTGCTACATACATACAAACAGGGGACCATGACAGACCAGTATATCTGTCTGCTACATACATACATACAAACAGGGGACCATGACAGATCAGTACCTCTGTCTGCTACATACATACATACAAACAGGGGACCATGACAGACCAGTACCTCTGTCTGCTACATACATACATACAAACAGGGGACCATGACAGACCAGTATCTCTGTCTGCTACATACATACAAACAGGGGACCATGACAGACCAGTATATCTGTCTGCTACATACATACATACAAACAGGGGCCATGACAGATCAGTACCTCTGTCTGCTACATACATACATACAAACAGGGGACCATGACAGACCAGTATCTCTGTCTGCTACATACATACAAACAGGGGACCATGACAGACCAGTATCTGTCTGCTACATACATACATACATACATACATACAAACAGGGGACCATGACAGACCAGTATCTGTCTGCTACATACATACAAACAGGGGACCATGACAGACCAGTATCTCTGTCTGCTACATACATACAAACAGGGGACCATGACAGACCAGTATCTGTCTGCTACATACATACATACATACATACAAACAGGGGACCATGACAGACCAGTATCTGTCTGCTACATACATACAAACAGGGGACCATGACAGACCAGTATCTCTGTCTGCTACATACATACAAACAGGGGACCATGACAGACCAGTATCTCTGTCTGCTACATACATACATACAAACAGGGGCCATGACAGACCAGTATCTCTGTCTGCTACATACATACATACAAACAGGGGACCATGACAGACATGTATCTCTGTCTGCTACATACATACATACAAACAGGGGCCCATGACAGACCAGTATCTGTCTGCTACATACATACATACAAACAGGGACCATGACAGACCATTCTCTCTGTCTGCTACATACATACAAACAGGGACCATGACAGACCAGTACCTCTGTCTGCTACATACATACATACAAACAGGGGACCATGACAGACCAGTATCTCTGTCTGCTACATACATACATACATACATACATACAAACAGGGGACCATGACAGACCAGTATCTCTGTCTGCTACATACATACATACAAACAGGGGACCATGACAGACCAGTATCTCTGTCTGCTACATACATACATACAAACAGGGGACCATGACAGACCAGTATCTGTCTGCTACATACATACAAACAGGGGACCATGACAGACCAGTATATCTGTCTGCTACATACATACATACAAACAGGGGCCATGACAGATCAGTACCTCTGTCTGCTACATACATACATACAGGGGACCATGACAGACCAGTACCTCTGTCTGCTACATACATACATACAAACAGGGGACCATGACAGACCAGTATCTCTGTCTGCTACATACATACATACAAACAGGGGACCATGACAGACCAGTATCTCTGTCTGCTACATACATACATACAAACAGGGGCCATGAAAGACCAGTAGCTCTGTCTGCTACATACATACATACAAACAGGGGACTATGACAGACCAGTATCTCTGTCTGCTACATACATACAAACAGGGGACCATGACAGACCAGTACCTCTGTCTGCTACATACATACATACAAACAGGGGACCATGACAGACCAGTATCTCTGTCTGCTACATACATACATACAAACAGGGGCCATGACAGACCAGTATCTCTGTCTGCTACATACATACATACAAACAGGGGACCATGACAGACATGTATCTCTGTCTGCTACATACATACATACAAACAGGGACCATGACAGACCAGTATCTCTGTCTGCTACATACATACAAACAGGGACCATGACAGACATGTATCTGTCTGCTACATACATACATACATACATACAAACAGGGGACCATGACAGACCAGTATATCTGTCTGCTATATACATACATACAAACAGGGGACCATGACAGATCAGTATCTCTGTCTGCTACATACATACAAACAGGGGACCATGACAGACCAGTATCTGTCTGCTACATACATACAAACAGGGGACCATGACAGACCAGTACCTCTGTCTGCTACATACATACATACAAACAGGGGACCATGACAGATCAGTATCTCTGTCTGCTACATACATACAAACAGGGGACCATGACAGACCAGTATCTCTGTCTGCTATATACATACATACATACAAACAGGGGACCATGACAGACCAGTATCTCTGTCTGCTACATACATACATACATACAAACAGGGGACCATGACAGACCAGTATCTGTCTGCTACATACATACAAACAGGGGACCATGACAGACCAGTATCTGTCTGCTACATACATACATACAAACAGGGGACCATGACAGACCAGTATCTGTCTGCTACATACATACAAACAGGGGACCATGACAGACCAGTATCTGTCTGCTACATACATACAAACAGGGGACCATGACAGACCAGTATCTCTGTCTGCTACATACATACAAACAGGGGACCATGACAGACCAGTATCTCTGTCTGCTACATACATACATACAAACAGGGGCCATGACAGACCAGTATCTCTGTCTGCTACATACATACATACAAACAGGGGACCATGACAGACATGTATCTCTGTCTGCTACATACATACATACAAACAGGGGCCCATGACAGACCAGTATCTGTCTGCTACATACATACATACAAACAGGGACCATGACAGACCAGTATCTCTGTCTGCTACATACATACAAACAGGGACCATGACAGACCAGTACCTCTGTCTGCTACATACATACATACAAACAGGGGACCATGACAGACCAGTATCTCTGTCTGCTACATACATACATACATACATACATACAAACAGGGGACCATGACAGACCAGTATCTCTGTCTGCTACATACATACATACAAACAGGGGACCATGACAGACCAGTATCTCTGTCTGCTACATACATACATACAAACAGGGGACCATGACAGACCAGTATCTGTCTGCTACATACATACAAACAGGGGACCATGACAGACCAGTATATCTGTCTGCTACATACATACATACAAACAGGGGCCATGACAGATCAGTACCTCTGTCTGCTACATACATACATACATACAGGGGACCATGACAGACCAGTATCTGTCTGCTACATACATACATACAAACAGGGGACCATGACAGACCAGTATCTCTGTCTGCTACATACATACATACAAACAGGGGACCATGACAGACCAGTATCTCTGTCTGCTACATACATACATACAAACAGGGGCCATGACAGACCAGTAGCTCTGTCTGCTACATACATACATACAAACAGGGGACCATGACAGACCAGTATCTGTCTGCTACATACATACAAACAGGGGACCATGACAGACCAGTATCTGTCTGCTACATACATACAAACAGGGGACCATGACAGACCAGTACCTCTGTCTGCTACATACATACATACAAACAGGGGACCATGACAGACCAGTACCTCTGTCTGCTACATACATACAAACAGGGGACCATGACAGACCAGTATCTCTGTCTGCTATATACATACATACATACAAACAGGGGACCATGACAGACCAGTATATCTGTCTGCTACATACATACATACATACAAACAGGGGACCATGACAGACCAGTATATCTGTCTGCTACATACATACATACAAACAGGGGACCATGACAGATCAGTATCTCTGTCTGCTACATACATACAAACAGGGGACCATGACAGACCAGTATCTGTCTGCTACATACATACAAACAGGGGACCATGACAGACCAGTACCTCTGTCTGCTACATACATACATACAAACAGGGGACCATGACAGATCAGTATCTCTGTCTGCTACATACATACAAACAGGGGACCATGACAGACCAGTATCTCTGTCTGCTATATACATACATACATACAAACAGGGGACCATGACAGACCAGTATCTCTGTCTGCTACATACATACATACATACAAACAGGGGACCATGACAGACCAGTATCTGTCTGCTACATACATACAAACAGGGGACCATGACAGACCAGTATCTGTCTGCTACATACATACATACAAACAGGGGACCATGACAGACCAGTATCTGTCTGCTACATACATACAAACAGGGGACCATGACAGACCAGTATCTGTCTGCTACATACATACAAACAGGGGACCATGACAGACCAGTATCTCTGTCTGCTACATACATACAAACAGGGGACCATGACAGACCAGTATCTCTGTCTGCTACATACATACATACAAACAGGGGCCATGACAGACCAGTATCTCTGTCTGCTACATACATACATACAAACAGGGGACCATGACAGACATGTATCTCTGTCTGCTACATACATACATACAAACAGGGGCCCATGACAGACCAGTATCTGTCTGCTACATACATACATACAAACAGGGACCATGACAGACCAGTATCTCTGTCTGCTACATACATACAAACAGGGACCATGACAGACCAGTACCTCTGTCTGCTACATACATACAAACAGGGGACCATGACAGACCAGTATCTCTGTCTGCTACATACATACATACATACATACATACAAACAGGGGACCATGACAGACCAGTATCTCTGTCTGCTACATACATACATACAAACAGGGGACCATGACAGACCAGTATCTCTGTCTGCTACATACATACATACAAACAGGGGACCATGACAGACCAGTATCTGTCTGCTACATACATACAAACAGGGGACCATGACAGACCAGTATATCTGTCTGCTACATACATACATACAAACAGGGGCCATGACAGATCAGTACCTCTGTCTGCTACATACATACATACAGGGGACCATGACAGACCAGTATCTGTCTGCTACATACATACATACAAACAGGGGACCATGACAGACCAGTATCTCTGTCTGCTACATACATACATACAAACAGGGGACCATGACAGACCAGTATCTCTGTCTGCTACATACATACATACAAACAGGGGCCATGACAGACCAGTAGCTCTGTCTGCTACATACATACATACAAACAGGGGACTATGACAGACCAGTATCTCTGTCTGCTACATACATACAAACAGGGGACCATGACAGACCAGTACCTCTGTCTGCTACATACATACATACAAACAGGGGACCATGACAGACCAGTATCTCTGTCTGCTACATACATACATACAAACAGGGGCCATGACAGACCAGTATCTCTGTCTGCTACATACATACATACAAACAGGGGACCATGACAGACATGTATCTCTGTCTGCTACATACATACATACAAACAGGGACCATGACAGACCAGTATCTCTGTCTGCTACATACATACAAACAGGGACCATGACAGACATGTATCTGTCTGCTACATACATACATACATACAAACAGGGGACCATGACAGACCAGTATATCTGTCTGCTACATACATACATACAAACAGGGGACCATGACAGATCAGTATCTCTGTCTGCTACATACATACAAACAGGGGACCATGACAGACCAGTATCTGTCTGCTACATACATACAAACAGGGGACCATGACAGACCAGTACCTCTGTCTGCTACATACATACATACAAACAGGGGACCATGACAGATCAGTATCTCTGTCTGCTACATACATACAAACAGGGGACCATGACAGACCAGTATCTCTGTCTGCTATATACATACATACATACAAACAGGGGACCATGACAGACCAGTATCTCTGTCTGCTACATACATACATACATACAAACAGGGGACCATGACAGACCAGTATCTGTCTGCTACATACATACAAACAGGGACCATGACAGACCAGTATCTGTCTGCTACATACATACATACAAACAGGGGACCATGACAGACCAGTATCTGTCTGCTACATACATACAAACAGGGGACCATGACAGACCAGTATCTGTCTGCTACATACATACAAACAGGGGACCATGACAGACCAGTACCTCTGTCTGCTACATACATACATACAAACAGGGGACCATGACAGACCAGTACCTCTGTCTGCTACATACATACAAACAGGGGACCATGACAGACCAGTATCTCTGTCTGCTATATACATACATACATACAAACAGGGGACCATGACAGACCAGTATATCTGTCTGCTACATACATACATACATACAAACAGGGGACCATGACAGACCAGTATCTCTGTCTGCTACATACATACATACATACAAACAGGGGACCATGACAGACCAGTATCTCTGTCTGCTATATACATACATACATACATACAAACAGGGGACCATGACAGACCAGTATCTCTGTCTGCTACATACATACATACATACAAACAGGGGACCATGACAGACCAGTATCTGTCTGCTACATACATACAAACAGGGGACCATGACAGACCAGTATCTCTGTCTGCTACATACATACAAACAGGGGACCATGACAGACCAGTATCTCTGTCTGCTACATACATACATACAAACAGGGGCCATGACAGACCAGTATCTGTCTGCTACATACATACATACAGGGGACCATGACAGACATGTATCTCTGTCTGCTACATACATACATACAAACAGGGGCCCATGACAGACCAGTATCTGTCTGCTACATACATACATACAAACAGGGACCATGACAGACCAGTATCTCTGTCTGCTACATACATACAAACAGGGACCATGACAGACCAGTACCTCTGTCTGCTACATACATACATACAAACAGGGGACCATGACAGACCAGTATCTCTGTCTGCTACATACATACATACATACATACATACATACATACAAACAGGGGACCATGACAGACCAGTATCTCTGTCTGCTACATACATACATACATACAAACAGGGGACCATGACAGACCAGTATCTCTGTCTGCTACATACATACATACAAACAGGGGACCATGACAGACCAGTATCTCTGTCTGCTACATACATACATACAAACAGGGGACCATGACAGACCAGTATCTGTCTGCTACATACATACATACAGGGGACCATGACAGACCAGTATCTGTCTGCTACATACATACATACAAACAGGGGACCATGACAGACCAGTATCTCTGTCTGCTACATACATACATACAAACAGGGGACCATGACAGACCAGTATCTCTGTCTGCTACATACATACAAACAGGGGACCATGACAGACCAGTACCTCTGTCTGCTACATACATACATACAAACAGGGGACCATGACAGACCAGTATCTCTGTCTGCTACATACATACATACAAACAGGGGCCATGACAGACCAGTATCTCTGTCTGCTACATACATACATACATACAAACAGGGGACCATGACAGACATGTATCTCTGTCTGCTACATACATACATACAAACAGGGACCATGACAGACCAGTATCTCTGTCTGCTACATACATACAAACAGGGACCATGACAGAAATGTATCTGTCTGCTACATACATACATACATACAAACAGGGGACCATGACAGACCAGTATATCTGTCTGCTACATACATACATACAAACAGGGGACCATGACAGATCAGTATCTCTGTCTGCTACATACATACAAACAGGGGACCATGACAGACCAGTATCTGTCTGCTACATACATACAAACAGGGGACCATGACAGACCAGTACCTCTGTCTGCTACATGCATACATACAAACAGGGGACCATGACAGATCAGTATCTCTGTCTGCTACATACATACAAACAGGGGACCATGACAGACCAGTATCTCTGTCTGCTATATACATACATACATACAAACAGGGGACCATGACAGACCAGTATCTCTGTCTGCTACATACATACATACATACAAACAGGGGACCATGACAGACCAGTATCTGTCTGCTACATACATACAAACAGGGGACCATGACAGACCAGTATCTGTCTGCTACATACATACATACAAACAGGGGACCATGACAGACCAGTATCTGTCTGCTACATACATACAAACAGGGGACCATGACAGACCAGTATCTGTCTGCTACATACATACAAACAGGGGACCATGACAGACCAGTACCTCTGTCTGCTACATACATATATACAAACAGGGGACCATGACAGACCAGTACCTCTGTCTGCTACATACATACAAACAGGGGACCATGACAGACCAGTATCTCTGTCTGCTATATACATACATACATACAAACAGGGGACCATGACAGACCAGTATATCTGTCTGCTACATACATACATACATACATACATACATACATACATACATACAAACAGGGGACCATGACAGACCAGTATCTCTGTCTGCTATATACATACATACATACAAACAGGGGACCATGACAGACCAGTATCTGTCTGCTACATACATACAATCCTAACAGTAACAGAGAGAGACGAACTTTCTCTCTCCAATGACATGACCGACAGCTCAGGGTAGCTCTCAGACGACACCCACACACAGGCAGCTCAGGGTAGCTCTCAGACGACACCCACACACAGGCAGCTCAGGGTAGCTCTCAGACGACACCCACACACAGGCAGCCCAGGGTAGCTCTCAGACGACACCCACACACAGGCAGCCCAGGGTAGCTCTCAGACGACACCCACACACAGGCAGCTCAGGGTAGCTCTCAGACGACACCCACACACAGGCAGCCCAGGGTAGCTCTCAGACGACACCCACACACAGGCAGCCCAGGGTAGCTCTCAGACGACACCCACACACAGGCAGCTCAGGGTAGCTCTCAGACGACACCCACACACAGGCAGCCCAGGGTAGCTCTCAGACGACACCCACACACAGGCAGCTCAGGGTAGCTCTCAGACGACACCCACACACAGGCAGCCCAGGGTAGCTCTCAGACGACACCCACACACAGGCAGCCCAGGGTAGCTCTCAGACGACACCCACACACAGGCAGCCCAGGGTAGCTCTCAGACGACACCCACACACAGGCAGCCCAGGGCAATTATAACCTAAAGTACACCAACTCACAACAGACTACCGTATAACCTGAAGTACAACAACTCACAACAGACTACCGTATAACCTAAAGTACACCTAAAGTACACCAACTCACAACAGACTACCGTATAACCTGAAGTACACCAACTCATTTAAAAAAAATTATATTTTATTTCACCTTTATTTAACCAGGTAGGCTAGTTGAGAACAAGTTCTCATCATGACAGACATACTACCGTATAACCTAAAGTACACCAACTCACAACAGATTACTATATAACCTAAAATACACGACACAGACAGACTATCATATAACAACAGTGAGCCCCTGCAGCTCCATCACGGTTCTCTGAACAGGGGCAATTCTTTTGACTATTCCGTTGGATCCCTCATGTCTGACTCATTGTTAGGACAAAGGTTTGGACCAAATGGGATACACTATATTTAATATAACATGAATCCTATGAAGAAATTATATATATTTTTTTAAAGGCAAATTTGGACGCAATCAATTATATGGGCACATAAGAGTGTATAAAAGGGGGAGAGAGTATTTTATTTATTTCACCTTAATTTAACCAGGTAGGTCAGTTGAGAACAAGTTCCTATTTACAACTGCGACCTGGCCAAGATAAAGCATAGCAGTGCGACAGAAACAACACAGAGTTACACATGGAGTAAACAAACATACAGTCAATAATACAGTAGAAAAATCTATATACAGTGAGTGCAAATGAAGTAAGGAGGAAAGGCAATAAATAGGCCATAGTGGCGAAGTAATTACAATTATAGCAATTAAACACTGGAATGGTAGATGTGCAGAAGATGAATGTGCTAGTAGAGATATTGGGGTGCAAAGGAGCAAGATAAATAAATAACAATATGGGGATGAGGTAGTTAGATGGGCTGTTTACAGATGAGCTATGTACAGGTGCAGTGATCGGTAAGCTGCTCAAACAGCTGTGCTAAAAGCTAGTGAGGGAGATATGAGTCTCCACCTTCAGAGATTTTTGCAGTTCGTTCCAGTCATTGGCAGCAGAGAACTGGAAGGAAAGACGACCAAAGGAGGAATTGGCTTTCAGGGTGACCAGTGAGATATACCTGCTGGAGCGCGTGCTACGGGTGGGTGCTGCTATGGTGACCAGTGAGCTGAGATAAGGCGGAGCTTTACCTAGCATAGACTTATAGATGACCTGGAGCCAGTGGGTTTGGCAACAAATATGTAGCTAGGGCCAGCCAACGAGAGCAGACAGGTCGCAGTGGTGGTTAGTATATGGGGCTTTGGTGACAAAACGGATGGCACTATAGTAGACTACTCAGCAAATTGGAAGCAGAGTGTTGGAGGCTAGGTATTTGTAGTTGTCCACATATTTTAAGTCAGAACCGTCCAGAGTAGTGATGCTGGGCGGGCGGGCAGGTGCGGGCAGCGATCGGTTGAAGAGCAGGCATTTAGTTTTACTTGCATTTAAGAGCAGCTGGAGGCCACGGAAGGAGAGTTGTATGGCATTGAAGCTCATCTGGAGGTTAGTTAACACAGTGTCCAAAGAAGGGCCAGAAGTATACAGAATGGTGTCGTCTGCGTAGAGGTGGATCAGAGAATCACCAGCAGCAAGAGCGACATCATTGATATTTCCAAAGAAAAGAGTTGGCCCGAGAATTGAACCCTGTGGCACCCCCATAGAGACTGCCAGAGGTCTGGAGAACAGGCCCTCCGATTTGACACACTGAACTCTGTCTGAGAAGTAGTTGGTGAACCAGGCGAGGCAGTCATTTGAGAAACCAAGGCTGTTGAGTCTGTCGATAAGAATGTGGTGATTTACAGAGTCGAAAGCCTTGGCCAGGTCGATGAATACGGCTGCACAGTATTGTCTTCTATCGATGGCAGCTATGATATCGTTTAGGACCTTGAGCGTGGCTGAGGTGCACTTGACCAGCACGGAAACCAGTTTGCATAGCGGAGAAGGTATGGTGGGATTCGAAAAGGTCGCCGATATGTTTGTTAACTTGGCTATCGACGACCTTAGAAAGGCAGGGTAGGATAGATCTGTAACAGTTTGGGTCTACAGTGTCTCCCCCTTTGAAGAGGGGGATGACCGCGGCAGCTTTCCAATCTTTGGGGATCTCAGACGATACGAAAGAGAGGTTGAACAGGCTGGTAATAGAGGTTGCAACAATTTCAGTGGATCATTTTAGAAAGACAGGGTCCAGATTGTCTAGCCCGGCTGATTTGTCGGGGTCCAGATTTTGCAACTCTTTCAGAACATCAGCTGACTGGATTTGGGTGAAGGAGAAATGGGGAAGGCTTGGGCAAGTTGCTGTGGGGGGTGCAGGGCTGTAGACCGGAGTAGGGGTAGCCAGGTGGAAAGCATGGCCAGCCGTAGAAAAATGCTTATTGACATTCTCAATGATTTATCAGTGGTGGCAGTGTTTCCCAGCCTCAGTGCAGTGGTCAGCTGGGAGGAGGTGCTCTTATTCTCCATGGACTTTACAGAACTTAAGGGTTTATGATAATCACAAGGAGACTGTTCTACAGTACGCCTTAATTAAGGGTTTATGATAATCCCAATGAGAAAGTTCTACCATCAAGAGTTTAAGGGTTAACCAGCTAGTGGGCTAGGCAGACAACAGCAAAGCTTGCCTCTAATCACACATCAAATCTCAGTCAAAGCCCACACCACTACTGGCAAAGCCCACACTACTACTGGCAAAGCCCACACTACTACTGGCAAAGCCCACACTACTACAGGCAAAGCCCACACTACTACAGGCAAAGCCCACACTACTACAGGCAAAGCCCACACTACTACAGGCAAATCCCACACTACTACAGGCAAATCCCACACTACTACAGGCAAAGCCCACACTACTACAGGCAAAGCCCACACTACTACAGGCAAAGCCCACACTACTACTGGCAAAGCCCACACTACTACTGGCAAAGCCCACACTGCTACTGACAAAGCCCACACTACTACTGGCAAAGCCCACACTACTACTGGCAAAGCCCACACTACTACTGGCAAAGCCCACACTACTACTGGCAAAGCCCACACTACTACTGGCAAAGCCCACACTACTACTGGCAAAGCCCACACTACTACTGGCAAAGCCCACACTACTACTGGCAAAGCCCACACTACTACAGGCAAAGCCCACACTACTACAGGCAAAGCCCACGCTACTACTGGCAAAGCCCACGCTACTACTGGCAAAGCCCACGCTACTACTGGCAAAGCCCACGCTACTACAGGCAAAGCCCACAATACTACAGGCAAAGCCCACACTACTACAGGTAAAAGCCCACACTACTACTGGCAAAGCCCACACTACTACTGGCAAAGCCCACAATACTACTGGCAAAGCCCACACTACTACTGGCAAAGCCCACAATACTACAGGCAAAGCCCACAATACTACAGGCAAAGCCCACACTACTACTGGCAAAGCCCACACTACTACTGGCAAAGCCCACACTACTACTGGCAAAGCCCACACTACTACAGGCAAAGCCCACACTACTACTGGCAAAGCCCACACTACTACTGGCAAAGCCCACACTACTACTGACAAAGCCCACACTACTACTGGCAAAGCCCACACTACTACTGGCAAAGCCCACACTACTACTGGCAAAGCCCACACTACTACTGGCAAAGCCCACACTACTACTGGCAAAGCCCACACTACTACTGGCAAAGCCAACACTACTACTGGCAAAGCCCACACTACTACAGGCAAAGCCCACACTACTACAGTCAAAGCCCACACTACTACAGGCAAAGCCCACACTACTACAGGCAAAGCCCACACTACTACAGGCAAAGCCCACACTACTACAGGCAAAGCCCACACTACTACAGGCAAAGCCCACAATACTACAGGCAAAGCCCACAATACTACTGGCAAAGCCCACACTACTACTGGCAAAGCCCACACTACTACAGGCAAAGCCCACACTACTACTGGCAAAGCCCACACTACTACTGGCAAAGCCCACACTACTACTGGCAAAGCCCACACTACTACAGGCAAAGCCCACAACACTACAGGCAAAGCCCACACTACTACAGGTAAAAGCCCACACTACTACAGGCAAAGCCCACAATACTACTGGCAAAGCCCACAATACTACTGGCAAAGCCCACAATACTACTGGCAAAGCCCACAATACTACAGGCAAAGCCCACACTACTACTGGCAAAGCCCACACTACTACTGGCAAAGCCCACACTACTACAGGCAAAGCCCACACTACTACAGGCAAAGCCCACACTACTACAGGCAAAGCCCACACTACTACAGGCAAAGCCCACAATACTACTGGCAAAGCCCACAATACTACTGGCAAAGCCCACACTACTACTGGCAAAGCCCACACTACTACTGGCAAAGCCCACAATACTACAGGCAAAGCCCACACTACTACTGGCAAAGCCCACACTACTACTGGCAAAGCCCACACTACTACTGGCAAAGCCCACACTACTACAGGCAAAGCCCACACTACTACAGGCAAAGCCCACAATACTACTGGCAAAGCCCACACTACTACTGGCAAAGCCCACACTACTACTGGCAAAGCCCACACTACTACTGGCAAAGCCCACACTACTACAGGCAAAGCCCACAATACTACTGGCAAAGCCCACACTACTACTGGCAAAGCCCACACTACTACTGACAAAGCCCACACTACTACTGACAAAGCCCACACTACTACTGGCAAAGCCCACACTACTACAGGCAAAGCCCACAATACTACTGGCAAAGCCCACACTACTACAGGCAAAGCCCACAATACTACTGGCAAAGCCCACACTACTACTGGCAAAGCCCACACTACTACTGGCAAAGCCCACAATACTACTGGCAAAGCCCACACTACTACAGGCAAAGCCCACACTACTACTGGCAAAGCCCACACTACTACAGGCAAAGCCCACACTACTACAGGCAAAGCCCACACTACTACTGGCAAAGCCCACACTACTACAGGCAAAGCCCACACTACTACTGGCAAAGCCCACACTACTACTGGCAAAGCCCACACTACTACAGGCAAAGCCCACACTACTACAGGCAAAGCCCACACTACTACTGGCAAAGCCCACACTACTACAGGCAAAGCCCACACTACTACAGGCAAAGCCCACACTACTACTGGCAAAGCCCACACTACTACAGGCAAAGCCCACACTACTACAGGCAAAGCCCACACTACTACAGGCAAAGCCCACACTACTACAGGCAAAGCCCACACTACTACAGGCAAAGCCCACACTACTACAGGCAAAGCCCACACTACTACTGGCAAAGCCCACACTACTACTGGCAAAGCCCACACTACTACTGGCAAAGCCCACACTACTACAGGCAAAGCCCACAATACTACTGGCAAAGCCCACACTACTACAGGCAAAGCCCACACTACTACAGGCAAAGCCCACACTACTACTGGCAAAGCCCACAATACTACTGGCAAAGCCCACACTACTACAGGCAAAGCCCACAATACTACTGGCAAAGCCCACACTACTACAGGCAAAGCCCACACTACTACTGGCAAAGCCCACACTACTACTGGCAAAGCCCACACTACTACAGGCAAAGCCCACACTACTACAGGCAAAGCCCACACTACTACAGGCAAAGCCCACACTACTACAGGCAAAGCCCACACTACTACAGGCAAAGCCCACACTACTACAGTAAATCCATAACTGAAGCAGAAAATCTGGATTTTGATTGGTAATCTGAGCCAGCCTCTAGGAACCCCTGTAGCAGTTTCCTCTTTTAACAGTACTGTTGACAGTCACAAGGCTCACTGAGCATCTCCTAGCAGGGAGCCAACACACATCGCTGAATCCCATGTGTTAGTCTTGGGATTTGGGCTGCTAGGTCATAGACCCAGGTGGGGATGCTCACTAGAACACACACACACACACACTAGAACACACACACACACACACACACACACACTGCTAGCTACCACATGCATTCCATGTGATAAGGCATGGCTTAAATCGATGGCTATGCTAACAATAGTTAGCCTGTGATGATTTCAGTGATAAAAGCCTAATAGGGTGTTGGTGTCCAGAGCAGTTGGCAGCAGGGAGACACGTGTGGCACTGTGGTCAGGAGTGGGAGGTGACAGGGCTGAGATATGGGTCCAAGTAAACCCTGGAAATTATAAAATGATAAAAGACACGAAAAGTGTCAGGGCACTTCTTCACAAAACACTTAACTTAAAAAAAACTTACGCTTCTTATTAAGATTATTTTATATATTTTTTAACTTCATGAAGATAGTTCGTAAGTGCAATTCATCAACAATATCTTAAGATTTAATGATTTTCTTACGAACTTCTCAAATGCAGTCTTACGAATAATTTTAAAGATGTTTGTTGCTAATGTAACAGTATAACTTTAGACCGTCCCCTCGCCTCTACCCGGGCGCGAACCAGGGACCCTCTGCACACATCAACAACAGTCACCCTCCGAAGCATCGTTACCCATCGCTCCACAAAAGCCGCGGCCCTTGCAGAGCAAGGGGAACCACTACTTCAAGGTCTCAGAGCAAGTGACGTCACCGATTGAAACGCTATTTAGCGCACACCGCTAACTAAGCTAGCCGTTTCACATCCGTTACACTAAGCAACAATTTTAGCTAGCTATCTAGCTAGCAATGGCAATCACGTTAGCTTATCTCTTAGGGAGATTACCGAGTACTAAAACATGTTCTTGTGTTTAAAATAATCAACACGAAAACGTTCAGATGAAGTTGGTGAGTGAATTAAACATGTTCCATTGCTTTCTGAGCTGTTTTCTCTCACTGCCCTGAGTTTAAGACGAGGGTTTAGCTATCTTGGAATTAAGAACATTTCCAAGAACCTTATTTTCAAGAATCTTAAGTTCTTATTCACTTTATTTGGTGAAGGAAACTTAACACCAGTGGTTTAACACATGACAAGAGACGGCGCGTCTCAGCTTTACGGGGATCAGTCATTTATTTACCCCAGGCCCTCACCCCCAGGCCCTCACTGTCACCCCCACCCCCAGGCCCCCACCCCCTCACTGTCACCCCCACCCCCAGGCTCTCAGCGTCACCCCCACTCCCAGGCCCTCAGCGTCACCCCCACCCCAAGGCCCTCAGCGTCACCCCCTCACCGTCACCCCCACCCCCTCACCGTCACCCCCAGGCCCTCACCGTCACCCCCAGGGTAGCTGGGGTAGCTAGCTGTGAACTCACCAAGCTGGGAGCCAGCCTGCCTTTGACCTCCTTGTGTGGTTGTAATGAAAGCAATGGAAGGATCCCTAACCACCTCACGGTACCAGTATAGTACCACCTCACGGTACCAGTAT
Organism: Oncorhynchus clarkii lewisi; assembly: GCF_045791955.1. Classification (NCBI taxonomy): domain Eukaryota; kingdom Metazoa; phylum Chordata; class Actinopteri; order Salmoniformes; family Salmonidae; genus Oncorhynchus; species Oncorhynchus clarkii. The sequence continues at coordinate 50,636,372 of NC_092168.1, read as the reverse complement.
AGTACCACCTCACGGTACCAGTATAGTACCACCTCACGGTACCAGTATAGTACCACCTCACGGTACCAGTATAGTACCACCTCACGGTACCAGTATAGTACCACCTCTACTGTGTCTCCTACCACCACTGCTTCTTACTAGAATAACATCCGTTGATACTGATGGAACTGGGACAGTTGGAAACTAAAAGACCTTCCTGCCCTCCCACTGAACCATATTAAGATAAGTACTGATAAGAACCAGCAGACTGAATTAGACAGAGATGTTGAAATGGGGGGGGTTGAGGAGGCTGTATAGCAACATCCTGCTCTCTCTGCTGGTGCTAGCTGAAGGATAGAGTCGACAGTTCATATAGGGTCGTTCTATTCTAGTTCAAATCTCTTTTTGACGGCGCCCATTTTTGATTTGAAAAACTTTCCATACACATATTTGGGGTCAGAAAAGGTACTTTTTGACCTGAATACCACAACATTCAGGCCTAGAGGTGTTGACCCATTTTGCATATGCCACCATACCATGAGACATCCATGTCTTCATCACCAGAAAACGGTTGAGTTTGATATAAAAAACTTACAAACGAGGTTGTCAAACCTAGATCTAAACTATATATATATATATAGATATTATTTTTTTGCATATATTATAGCTTAAACGCTCATTTACATCTGAGGTGTATGCGTTGTGCCCGCCATAGATTGAGACACAGCAAAATCTTCAATAAAGGTTGGGTGTCATTTCAAATCATAGAAACGCAAGTTATAGAATGGACCTGTCCTTTTCAGACCACTGCAATTTAGCTGGTACGCCATTGACATTTAAAATTGAATAGACATTTTAACTTCCAATTACTACCACAAAGATGACCGTCGCTCCACCCACCGTTGACTGTCAACTTAATTGGGAATGTCTGTTCTAGTATCTGTATTTCTATGATTTCAATAGGTTTCCTATGGAGGACTGTAAGTAATATACAATTGATATCCATTCAAGTCAACATTCTCTGATGTGTGAACCTCCAACCATATTTTGTGGTACCATTTAAAAAAAAGTTGAAATATAAAATGTTAGCACCCTGTATTCAAGAGCAGGTCGTGTCTCACCCGGTGGTTATCTGTCTCACCCGGTGGTTATGTGTCTCACCCGGTGGTTATGCGTCTCACCCCGTGGTTAAGCGTCTCACCCCGTGGTTAAGCGTCTCACCCCGTGGTTAAGTGACTCACCCGGTGGTATGTGTCTCACCCAGTGGTAAGTGTCTCACCCGGTGGTATGTATCTCACCCGGTGGTATGTGTCTCACCCGGTGGTATGTGTCTCACCCGGTGGTATGTGTCTCACCCGGTGGTATGTGTCTCACCCGGTGGTAAGTGTCTCACCCGGTGGTATGTGTCTCACCCGGTGGTATGTGTCTCACCCGGTGACAGGCACAACAAACACTCCAGATTATGTACAATAGGGTCTAAGCTGCAACATACAGTTGTAACCCGGTATGGTGAGGGTTTCAAAAATGGGTCACCTTTGGGCACCTCCATCTCCTGAATGTTCTGGCACTCAGTGATCACTGTTCTATTGCATGGATTAGAGGTACCAAACAGATTAACACTAATCCTTGTATAATTTAGAGACATTTAAAAAAAAAAATTCCCAACAAGCTTTTCTTCATGAAATGCAGTACTCTGCCTTCTCCTCTAGCAGCTAACCCTGAACTAGCTCTTTATCCATTTCTCTTTCGCTGGCAGACAAACACGCACACTTTAAAACACAGTTTGAGTTAAAAAAAAGAAAACTAGAACAAATCCTTGGTTCTTTACAGAACTTTCAGATCTTGTCATGATGAAAAAAGTAGCCCTGGGCCAAGGCTAGCTCATTGGCAGATTTTCAGGCTCTAACCACTAGGCCACCCTTGACTCCTTGGACTATGGTGATGCGAGGGCTGATTTGCTTGATCAGTGTTTTCCACAAGTACATAGAGTGGCCAGACAAATAGAAAAAGCAGCCAGCCATGCGCCCCCGGGCAAGATATTTTGTAAATAGTCCACATTATCTTAAAAAATAAATTCAAATACAAAAATCACACAATTTAATGGAGAATAAAACAAACTAAATTGGATGTTGAGTCGACTACAACACTTAAACCACTTCAGGAGACCATTTGAGGTCTGGGAAAAAATCTGAGAAATGTAGATATTTGGGGATAGTTACCCTTTAATTCCAATCTCTTTTAACTGTTAACAATACTGTTTCTAGTAATCAATCTGGCTTCAGACCTAAACACAGTACTATTACGGCCAACGTGTGTGTTGTAAATTATATTACTAATGCCCTAGATAATAGAAAGTACTGTGCCGCCTTGTTCATGGGTTTATCTAAAGCTTTTAACACTGTAGACCATGCGATACATTTGGGTATGCTGTCGTCAATAGGACTGGGATTGGATGCCTGTCGTTGGTTTCATGACTAATCTAAATAAAAGAAGTCAGGCTGTTAGAGTCGACGGCATCCAGTCAGAGCCATTGGAGTTGGTTAAAGGGGTCCCACAAGGTTCTATACTCGGTCCATTACTGTTTACTCTCTACAAAAACAATATCGGTGATGAGATAAGAAAGTGTCAAATTCATTTATATGCTGACACTGTCATGTACTCTATCGCTTCAACGGCTGACCAAGCATTATCACTATTGGAGACAGATTTTAAGATAATACAAGGGCCTTTTATACAGCTGAAACTTTTTTTAAATGCAAAGAAAACACATTATGATTTTTAATAGGTTCAAAAAGTTGGTAGAAAATAGACTTACGAGCTTAGATGATAAACTGTCTTTTAAAATGCATATTGACGAACTTTGTAAACGGCTAAAAATCAAGCTCGGCTTCCTCTATAGAAACAGGACATGCTTGTCCTCTACAAATAGAAGACAAATTGTGCAAGCTATTATGTCTTATAGATTATGGTGATATTATCTACATGCTACGACATCAACACTTAAATCGCTGGATGCTACTTATCATTGCACACTTAGGTTTATTACGGGTGCTAGCTACAGAACTCAACACTGTTTTATTTCGAAATGTGGGGTGGACTTCGCTGTTCGCGAGACGAGAACAACATGCTCTCCTGTTTGTCTGTAAAGCACTTCTGAATAAGCTACCTTCTTATTTATCATCACTCATCAATATTAGAATTATAATTCGTAAAACCAGGTCTCAAGCATGGATTCCACTTGAGGCCCATGCGGTTTCCACAGAGTTGGGTATGACTGCCTTTTCCTGTTACTCTCCTTGTCTATGGAATTGTCTGCAGACTAAACTTAGACCCCTGTCGCACATTTTAAACATTTATTGGAGGATTTTTATTTTTGTGTTGCTTGTAACTGTTTCGGGTAATAACCTGTTGGGGGAATAACCTGTTGGGGGAATAACCTGTTGGGGGAATAACCTGTTGGGGGAATAACCTGTTGGGGGAATAACCTGTTGGGGGAATAACCTGTTAGGGGAATAACCTGTTGGGGGAATAACCTGTTGGGGGAATAACCTGTTGGGGGAATAACCTGTTGGGGGAATAACCTGTTGGGGGAATAACCTGTTGGGGGAATAACCTGTTGGGGGAATAACCTGTTGGGGGAATAACCTGTTGGGGGAATAACCTGTTGGGGGAATAACCTGTTGGGGGAATAACCTGTTGGGGGAATAACCTGTTAGGGGAATAACCTGTTGGGGGAATAACCTGTTGGGGGAATAACCTGTTGGGGGAATAACCTGTTAGGGGAATAACCTGTTAGGGGAATAACCTATGGTTAGGGGAATAACCTGTTGGGGGAATAACCTGTTAGGGGAATAACCTGTTAGGGGAATAACCTATGGTTAGGGGAATAACCTGTTAGGGGAATAACCTGTTAGGGGAATAACCTATGGTTAGGGGAATAACCTGTTGGGGGAATAACCTGTTGGGGGAATAACCTATGGTTAGGGGAATAACCTGTTAGGGGAATAACCTATGGTTAGGGGAATAACCTGTTGGGGGAATAACCTGTTAGGGGAATAACCTGTTAGGGGAATAACCTGTTAGGGGAATAACCTGTTGGGGGAATAACCTGTTAGGGGAATAACCTATGGTTAGGGGAATAACCTGTTGGGGGAATAACCTGTTAGGGGAATAACCTGTTAGGGGAATAACCTGTTAGGGGAATAACCTGTTAGGGGAATAACCTGTTAGGGGAATAACCTGTTGGGGGAATAACCTGTTAGGGGAATAACCTGTTAGGGGAATAACCTGTTGGGGGAATAACCTATGGTTAGGGTGTAAGGGTGTAAACATGTGTAAATGTAATCTGCTGTATGTTTTTGTGTTATCTGTGATGGTCTTGTGTAGTTTCTTAATCATTGTACCTAAACTGTATGTGTAAACATGTATACGCAGGGCCCAGCTGTAAAAGAGACCTTGGTCTCAGTCCGTGTTCCTTGTTGGAAAAAAAGGTATTAATTGTATTTATTTTTTTAATCCAGGGAGCACCTAGCAAGAGGCTGTTCAGCTGGGTTTTTGTAGCACACGTGATGGTAGAGTTTGTTTAAACAAATACCCAATGGTGAAAATACTATCATTCTGCCAGGTAAGCAGAGGCTACTTTGTTGTTAATTGAGGTTTTTGGGAAAAACCCTATCCATTTCAAAAGCATCATCGCTAATGGCTAGACAGTGGTACACACACACACACACACACACACACACACACACACTAGAAAGTTGCCGGAAATATAAAATCACTGATTCATTTTGTTAATGTCTTATGATAAACTTGAGAAAATGAATACATTTTCAATACGTCTAGTTGATTCCCTACTAAGGTCAATACGTCTAGTTGATTCCCTACTAAGGTCAATACGTCTAGTTGATTCCCTACTAAGGTCAATACGTCTAGTTGATTCCCTACTAAGGTCAATACGTATAGTTGGATTCCCTACTAAGGTCAATACATCTAGTTGGATTCCCTACTAAGGTCAATACATCTAGTTGATTCCCTACTAAGGTCAATACATCTAGTTGATTCCCTACTAAGGTCAATACATCTAGTTGATTCACTACTAAGGTCAATACATCTAGTTGATTCACTACTAAGGTCAATACATCTAGTTGATTCCCAGCTAAGGTCAATACATCTAGTTGATTCCCTACTAAGGTCAATACATCTAGTTGATTCACTACTAAGGTCAATACATCTAGTTGGATTCCCTACTAAGGTCAATACGTCTAGTTGATTCCCTACTAAGGTCAATACGTCTAGTTGATTCCCTACTAAGGTCAATACATCTAGTTGATTCCCTACTAAGGTCAATACATCTAGTTGGATTCCCTACTAAGGTCAATACGTCTAGTTGGATTCCCTACTAAGGTCAATACGTCTAGTTGATTCCCTACTAAGGTCAATACATCTAGTTGGATTCCCTACTAAGGTCATTACGTCTAGTTGGATTCCCTACTAAGGTCATTACATCTAGTTGGATTCCCTCCTAAGGTCAATACATCTAGTTGGATTCCCTACTAAGGTCAATACGTCTAGTTGGATTCCCTACTAAGGTCAATACATCTAGTTGATTCCCTACTAAGGTCAATACATTTTTAAATTCCCTTTCAATGCCTGGATTCCGTGAGGATCCGATATCATATTTAATCATACTCTCCCACTACGTATTTGTCCTGCTGTGACGATTCAACATTGAATGTTCTCAAAATGTACAGGGCCTTCAGAAAGTATTCAGACCCCTTGACTTATTCCATATTTTGTTGTGTTACATCCTGAATTCAAAACGGATGAAATAGACCGTCACCCATTTACACACAATAATGACAAAGGGAAAACCTGTTTAGACATTTTTTTGCTAATTTATTGACAATTAAATAGAGAAATATCTAATTTACAAAAAAAAAGTATTCACACCCCTGAGTCAATAGTTTGTAGAAGCACCTTTGGCAGCGATTACATCCATGAGTCTTTCTGGGTAAATCTCCAAGAGCTTTCCACAGCTGGATTATACAACATCTGCCCATTATCATTTTTAACAATCTTCAAGCTCCGTCACGTTGGTTGTTGATCATAGCTAAACAGCTATTTTTCCTGGCAGTGGCCACACGCTCGCCCTACCGCCACACGCTCGCCCTACCGCCACACGCTCGCCCTACCGCCACACGTTTGCTTCGATCGCTTTCTCAAACTGCTCCAGATCCAGTCAAGGACATACAGTAGGCGTATCTTTAAGGATCCTGTCCTCAATAGTTTTGTAAATCTCCTTCATATGGTTCACCGCTGAAGCTATACACGCAGAGATGTAAGGTTGGCTGCAGGAGTTTGTACATTGAATTTATTATTACTACTAAATCTTCTGCATCTAAACTCTGGAAAAAAAGAAACGGCCCTTTTTCAGGACCCTGTATTTCAAAAATAATTCTAATTATAATTAATAAAACATTATTCAGAAAAATACAAAATAACTTCACAGATCTTCATTGTAAAGGGTTTAAACACTGTTTCCCATTAACCATAAACAATGAATGAACATGCACCTGTGGAATGGTCGTTAAGACACTAACAGCTTACAGACGGTAGGCAATTAAGGTCACAGATATGAAAACGTAGGACACTAAAGAGGCCTTTCTTTGGACTCTGAAAAACACCAAAATTAAGATGCTCAGGGTCCCTGCTCATTAGTGTGAACGTGCCTTAGGCATGTTGCAAGGAGGCATGTGGACTACAGATGTGGCCAGGGCAATAAATTGCAATGTCCGTACTGTGAGACGCTTAAGACAGTGCTACAGGGAGACAGGACGGACAGCTGATCGTCCTCGCAGTGGCAGACCACGTGTAACAACACCTGCACAGGATTGGTACATCCTAACATTACACCTGCGGGACTGTTACAGGATGGCAACAACTGCCCGCGTTACACCAGGAATGCACAATCCCTCAATCAGTGCTCAGACTGTCCGCAATAGACAGAGAGGCTGGACTGAGGGATTGTAGGCCTGTTGTAAAGGCAGGTCCTCACCAGACATCACCGGCAACAACTGCAACAACTATGGGCACGAACCCACCTTTGCTGGACCAGACAGGACTGGCAAAAAGTGCTCTTCACTGACGAGTCGCGGTTTTGTCTCACCAGGGGTGATGGTCGGATTCGCATTTATCGTCGAAGGAATGAGAATTACACCGAGGCCTGTACTCTGGAGTGGGATTCGATTTGGAGGTGGAGGGTCCGTCATGGTCTGGGGCGGTGCGTCACAGCACCATCGGACTGAGCTTGTTGTCATTGCAGGCAATCTCAACGCTGTGCGTTACAGGGAAGACATCCTCCTCCCTCATGTGGTACCCTTCCTGCAGGCTCATCCTGACATGACCCTCCAGCATGACAATTCCACCAGCCATACTGCTCTTCTGTGCGTGATTTCCTGCAAGACTCAGACTCCTCCCCCAGACCACCACACCAGGATGTGCTCAGAGACTCCTCCCACAGACCACCACACCAGGATGTGCTCATAGACTCCTCCCCCAGACCACCACACCAGGATGTGCTCAGAGACTCCTCCCCCAGACCACCACACCAGGATGTGCTCAGAGACTCCTCCCCCAGACCACCACACCAGGATGTGCTCAGAGACTCCTCCCCCAGACCACCAAACCAGCATGTGCTCAGAGACTCCTCCCCCAGACCACCACACCAGGATGTGCTGAGACTCCTCCCCCAGACCACCACACCAGGATGTGCTCAGAGACTCCTCCCCCAGACCACCACACCAGGATGTGCTCAGAGACTCCTCCCCCAGACCACCACACCAGGATCAGAGAATTGGCTCACTGTGTGTATGTTCTGTAGTTTCAGAGTATTGGCCAACAGCAACCAGCCAGGGGGAAATAAAGTGAGCTTACATTTTCCAGACACCAACATTACATCAATTGCATCCAAGGAAAATGTCCCTACTGTTCAAAGTTTATTTTATTTTCCTTCTTAGTATTACTGGTTGTGAGCTCTGAGCTCCCCAGTTTGCTGAGCTAACCAGTTTTGAAGCCTCTGTTGTGGCCTTGAGGAAGAATAGATCAGAGGCAAGGATCTTTAGGAGGGAGGGAGGGAGGGAGGGAGGGAGGGAGGGAGGGAGGGAGGGAGGGAGGGAGGGAGGGATGCATAGACAAAGGCTTAGTAACTACTAATGCAGAGCGATTAACCAAATTGTCTGTTATTTCTCGGGTTTTAAACAACTAAACTTCAGTTCAATTATTTGAATATCATTTTGTTGTCGTTTTCCTTCTGTGAGCTCAATGCACACATCGCGGTTTCCCTAGAGATAAATCTGATCCTGAACTGTGCAATGTTGTAGGGAGTTGTAGTTTCCAACAAGCCAACATTCTACATAGTTTAGCTCATAAAACTACAATGACCATAATTAATTGTGCATCTACTTGTCCAGTCTGTTTCTTCTAAGACTGTTACTGAAGAGAGAAGAATGCATGATGGTGAGTTGATACAGTTTCTTCCTTTACCAACTAGCTGCAGCTGTACAGCCATGGTGCTAGGTGGTGCGGTAATAAATTAGCCTAGTCGCTACCTAAGTCTAGCCACTGAGCTCTCTTTCCATGCCTTAGTAGGATACGCTACTAACATATGGTGAGCATGTTTAATACATACAAGTTTATACTCCCAAAGGACCATGTGTATTATTCTCTACTATTTAACTAGTTGGTCCGACCTGGTGCTGGGTGGGAATGACATGGGTTTGCAGGTTGTATAGCCGAGCGAACACTGCAGCTCTGCAGGAAGGGTATTAATTACCAAGCGTTTGGGGTTCTGGCTTGTTAGGATATTCAACAGAGGGTTACATTTATACAAAATGTTGAATTTTACTGTGTTTGTTTTCCTATTTACTTAATTAAATGTTCTACATGAAAATACATGATCTAAGTGATTGACAGTTGGTCTTTAGCAGTTATAAATGTAGGCCATATTTACTTTGAAGAGCTACTACAATAGTGACAGGATAGGCATCAAATAAAACATTTTATTACAGTGAAGGGTAGGTAGCAACTCATCTGCCACGCTGATCCTCAACACTGGAGCCCCCCAGGGGTGCGTGCTCAGTCCCCTCCTGTACTCCCTGTTCACCCATGACTGCATGGCCAGGAACAACTCCAACACCATCATTAAGTTTGCTGATGACACAACAGTGGTAGGCCTGATCACCGACAACAACAAGACAGCCTATAGGGAGGAGGTCAGAGACATGGCCGGGTGGTGCCAGAATAACAACCTGTCCCTCAACGTAACCAAGACTAAGGAGATGATTGTGGACTACAGGAAAAGGAGGACCGAGCACGCTCCCATTCTCATCGACGGGGCAGTAGTGGAGCAGGTTGAGAGCTTCAAGTTCCTTGGTGTCCACATCAACAAACTAGAACGGTCCAAACACACCAAGACAGTCATGAAGAGGGCACGACAAAGCCTATTCTCCCTCAGGAGACTGAAAGGATTTGGCATTGGTCCTCAGATCCTCAAAAGGTTCTACAGCTGCACCATCGAGAGCTTACTGACTGCTTGCATCACTGCCTCGTATGGCAACTGCTCGGTCTCCGACTGCAAGGCACTACAGAGGGTAGTACGGCCCAGTACATCACTGGGGCTAAGCAGCCTGCCATCCAGGACCTCTACAGCAGGCGGTGTCAGAGGAAGGCCCTAAAAATTGTCAAAGACCCTAGCCACCCTAGTCATAGACGGTTCTCTCTCCTACCGCATGGCAGGCCGGAGGCTTCTCAACAGTTTTTACCCCCAACCCATAAGACTCCTGAACAGGTAATCAAATGGCTGCCCAGACTATTAGCATTGTCTTTTTACTGTTGTTTTATTTCTTTACTTATCTATTGTTCGCCTAACAACTTTTCTGCACTATTGGTTAGAGCCTGTTAGTAAACATTTCACTGTGAGGTATACTACACCTGTTGTATTCAGCATTTCACTGTAAGGTCTACTACACCTGTTGTATTCAGCATTTCACTGTAAGGTCTACTACACCTGTTGTTTTCAGCATTTCACTGTGAGGTCTACTACACCTGTTGTATTCAGCATTTCACTGTGAGGTCTACTACACCTGTTGTATGCGGCATTTCACTGTAAGGTCTTCTACACCTGTTGTATTCAGCATTTCACTGTAAGGTCTACTACACCTGTTGTATTCAGCATTTCACTGTAAGGTCTACTACACCTGTTGTATTCAGCATTTCACTGTAAGGTCTACTACACCTGTTGTATTCAGCATTTCACTGTAAGGTCTACTACACCTGTTGTATTCAGCATTTCACTGTAAGGTCTACTACACCTGTTGTATTCAGCATTTCACTGTGAGGTCTACTACACCTGTTGTGTTCAGCATTTCACTGTAAGGTCTACTACACCTGTTGTATTCAGCATTTCACTGTGAGGTCTACTACACCTGTTGTATGCAGCATTTCACTGTAAGGTCTACTACACTTGTTGTATTCAGCATTTCACTGTAAGGTCTACTACACCTGTTGTATTCAGCATTTCACTGTAAGGTCTACTACACCTGTTGTATTCAGCATTTCACTGTGAGGTCTACTACACCTGTTGTATTCAGCATTTCACTGTGAGGTCTACTACACCTGTTGTATTCAGCATTTCACTGTGAGGTCTACTACACCTGTTGTATTCAGCATTTCACTGTAAGGTCTACTACACCTGTTGTATTCAGCACGTGACCAACGTTGATTTGATTTGAATAAATGGTTAATAGGTGTATATCTACCTTTATTGTTTATTCTGTGTTAAAGCATTCAACCCACATAATGCACAGTGCATTTAAAATAAAAACAAAGCGAAACCAGTGATTATTTTTTTTATAATAAATCGAGCCGACCTCAAAAATAACATTAATCGCTACCAGCTTTTCCATCTCCCTCTCGAAGTGAGTCCGGGATTCCTTCTCCAGTTTAAAAGGCCTTTTAAGCCCTGCAACCCTTCACGCCTATTCTTCATTCGATCTCACTAACTGCCCATCATTAGAGGGTCGAGGCAGATTCCTGCTTAAACTGGGCCAGGGAGAGGGGGATAGACACTGGATGACTTTACCCTACACCATGTCTGGGAAAAAAAATAGCACCCTATTCCCTACATAGTGCGTTACTTTTGACCAGCGCCTATTAGGGACACCCAAAGAAGTGCACTGTGTAGGGTGCCATTTGGGACACAGGCAAACTCTAATACTAAATGGTCCGTTCAGACCCACAGACTGATGACATATCTGACCTGACAGAGCTTGGCCCACATGTATTTATATAAAAGAGACACACACACACACACACACACACACACACACACACACACACACACACACACACACACACACACACACACACACACACACACACACACACACACACACACACACACACACACACACACACACACACACACACACACACACACACACACACACACACTTGGGGTCACTTAGAAATGTCCTTGTTTTTGAAAAAGCTCATTTTTTTGTCCATTAAATATCAAATGGATCAGAAATACAGTGAAGACATTGTTAATGTTGTAAATGGCTATTGTAGCTGGAAACTACAGATTTTTTCATGGAATATCTACATAGGTGTAGGCCCATTATCAGCAACCATCACTCCTGTGTTCCAATGGCATCCAAGTTTAGCATTTTAAAAGGCTAGTTGACCATTAGAAAAATCATTTTGCAATTATGTTAGCACAGCTGAAAACTGTTGTTCTGATTAAAGAAGCAATACAACTGGCCTTCTTTAGTCTAGTTGAGTATCTGAAGCATCAGCACTTGTGGGTTCGATTATAGGCTCAAAAGTGTCAGGAACAAATACCTTTCTTCTGAAACTCATCAGTCTATTCTTGTTCTGAGAAATTGCCAAAAAACTAAAGATCTCGTACAACACTGTGTGCTACTCCCGTCACAGAACAGCGCAAGCTGGCTCTAACCAGAATAGAAAGAGGAGTGGGAGGCCCCGGTGCACAACTGAGCAAGAGGACAAGTATATTAGAGTGTCTAGTTTGAGAAACAGACTCCTCACAAGTCCTCAACTGGCAGCTTCATTAAATAGTACCCGCAAAACACCAGTCTCAACTTCAACAGTGAAGGCAGAGGTCCTCTGTCCAGTCTCAACGTCAACAGTGAAGAGGCAACTCCGGGATGCTGGCCTTTTAGGCAGAGTTCCTCTGTCCAGTCTCAACGTCAACAGTGAAGAGGCAACTCCGGGATGCTGGCCTTTTAGGCAGAGTTCCTCTGTCCAGTCTCAACGTCAACAGTGAAGAGGCAACTCCGGGATGCTGGCCTTTTAGGCAGAGTTCCTCTGTCCAGTCTCAACGTCAACAGTGAAGAGGCAACTCCGGGATGCTGGCCTTTTAGGCAGAGTTCCTCTGTCCAGTCTCAACGTCAACAGTGAAGAGGCAACTCCGGGATGCTGGCCTTTTAGGCAGAGTTCCTCTGTCCAGTCTCAACGTCAACAGTGAAGAGGTGACTCCGGGATGCTGGCCTTTTAGGCAGAGTTCCTCTGTCCAGTCTCAACGTCAACAGTGAAGAGGCGACTCCGGGATGCTGGCCTTTTAGGCAGAGTTCCTCTGTCCAGTCTCAACGTCAACAGTGAAGAGGCAACTCCGGGATGCTGGCCTTCTAGGCAGAGTTCCTCTGTCCAGTCTCAACGTCAACAGTGAAGAGGCAACTCCGGGATGCAGGCCTTTTAGGCAGAGTTCCTCTGTCCAGTCTCAACGTCAACAGTGAAGAGGTGACTCCGGGATGCTGGCCTTCTAGGCAGAGTTCCTCTGTCCAGTCTCATCGTCAACAGTGAAGAGGCGACTCCGGGATGCTGGCCTTCTAGGCAGACTTCCTCTGTCCAGTCTCAACGTCAACAGTGAAGAGGTGACTCTGGGATGCTGGCCTTCTAGGCAGAGTTCCTCTGTCCAGTCTCAACGTCAACAGTGAAGAGGCGACTCCGGGATGCTGGCCTTTTAGGCAGAGTTCCTCTGTCCAGTCTCAACGTCAACAGTGAAGAGGTGACTCCAGGATGCTGTCCTTCTAGGCAGAGTTCCTCTGTCCAGTCTCAACGTCAACAGTGAAGAGGCAACCCTGGGATGCTGGCCTTCTAGGCAGAGTTCCTCTGTCCAGTCTCAACATCAACAGTGAAGAGGTGACTCCGGGATGCTGGCCTTCTAGGCAGAGTTCCTCTGTCCAGTCTCAATGTCAACAGTGAAGAGGTGACTCCGTAATGCTGGCCTTCTAGGCAGAGTTCCTCTGTCCAGTCTCAACGTCAACAGTGAAGAGGCGACTCCAGGATGCTGTCCTTCTAGGCAGAGTTCCTCTGTCCAGTCTCAACGTCAACAGTGAAGAGGCAACTGTTGGATGCTGGCCTTCTAGGCAGAGTTCCTCTGTCCAGTCTCAACGTCAACAGTGAAGAGGCAACTGTTGGATGCTGGCCTTCTAGGCAGGGTTCCTCTGTCCAGTCTCAACGTCAACAGTGAAGAGGCGACTCCAGGATGCTGGTCCTCTAGGCAGAGTTCCTCTGTCCAGTCTCAACGTCAACAGTGAAGAGGTGACTCCGTAATGCTGGCCTTCTAGGCAGAGTTCCTCTGTCCAGTCTCAACGTCAACAGTGAAGAGGCGACTCCAGGATGCTGGTCCTCTAGGCAGAGTTCCTCTGTCCAGTCTCAACGTCAACAGTGAAGAGGCGACTCCGGGATGCTGGCCTTCTAGGCAGACTTCCTCTGTCCAGTCTCAACGTCAACAGTGAAGAGGCGACTCCGGGATGCTGGCCTTCTAGGCAGACTTCCTCTGTCCAGTCTCAACGTCAACAGTGAAGAGGTGACTCTGGGATGCTGGCCTTCTAGGCAGAGTTCCTCTGTCCAGTCTCAACGTCAACAGTGAAGAGGCGACTCCGGGATGCTGGCCTTTTAGGCAGAGTTCCTCTGTCCAGTCTCAACGTCAACAGTGAAGAGGCGACTCCGGGATGCTGGCCTTTTAGGCAGAGTTCCTCTGTCCAGTCTCAACGTCAACAGTGAAGAGGTGACTCCAGGATGCTGTCCTTCTAGGCAGAGTTCCTCTGTCCAGTCTCAACGTCAACAGTGAAGAGGCAACCCTGGGATGCTGGCCTTCTAGGCAGAGTTCCTCTGTCCAGTCTCAACATCAACAGTGAAGAGGTGACTCCGGGATGCTGGCCTTCTAGGCAGAGTTCCTCTGTCCAGTCTCAACGTCAACAGTGAAGAGGTGACTCCGTAATGCTGGCCTTCTAGGCAGAGTTCCTCTGTCCAGTCTCAACGTCAACAGTGAAGAGGCGACTCCAGGATGCTGTCCTTCTAGGCAGAGTTCCTCTGTCCAGTCTCAACGTCAACAGTGAAGAGGCAACTGTTGGATGCTGGCCTTCTAGGCAGAGTTCCTCTGTCCAGTCTCAACGTCAACAGTGAAGAGGCAACTGTTGGATGCTGGCCTTCTAGGCAGGGTTCCTCTGTCCAGTCTCAACGTCAACAGTGAAGAGGCGACTCCAGGATGCTGGTCCTCTAGGCAGAGTTCCTCTGTCCAGTCTCAACGTCAACAGTGAAGAGGTGACTCCGTAATGCTGGCCTTCTAGGCAGAGTTCCTCTGTCCAGTCTCAACGTCAACAGTGAAGAGGCGACTCCAGGATGCTGGTCCTCTAGGCAGAGTTCCTCTGTCCAGTCTCAACGTCAACAGTGAAGAGGTGACTCCGTAATGCTGGCCTTCTAGGCAGAGTTCCTCTGTCCAGTCTCAACGTCAACAGTGAAGAGGCGACTCCAGGATGCTGTCCTTCTAGGCAGAGTTCCTCTGTCCAGTCTCAACGTCAACAGTGAAGAGGCAACTGTTGGATGCTGGCCTTCTAGGCAGAGTTCCTCTGTCCAGTCTCAACGTCAACAGTGAAGAGGCAACTGTTGGATGCTGGCCTTCTAGGCAGGGTTCCTCTGTCCAGTCTCAACGTCAACAGTGAAGAGGCGACTCCAGGATGCTGGTCCTCTAGGCAGAGTTCCTCTGTCCAGTCTCAACGTCAACAGTGAAGAGGTGACTCCGTAATGCTGGCCTTCTAGGCAGAGTTCCTCTGTCCAGTCTCAACGTCAACAGTGAAGAGGCGACTCCAGGATGCTGGTCCTCTAGGCAGAGTTCCTCTGTCCAGTCTCAACGTCAACAGTGAAGAGGTGACTCCAGTATAATGGCCTTTTAGGCAGAGTTCCTCTGTCCAGTCTCAACGTCAACAGTGAAGAGGTGACTCCGTAATGCAGGCCTTCTAGGCAGAGTTCCTCTGTCCAGTCTCAACGTCAACAGTGAAGAGGTGACTCCGTAATGCTGGTCTTCTAGGCAGAGTTCCTCTGTCCAGTCTCAACGTCAACAGTGAAGAGGTGACTCCGTAATGCTGGTCTTCTAGGCAGAGGTCCTCTGTCCAGTCTCAACGTCAACAGTGAAGAGGCAACTCCAGGATGCTGGCCTTTTAGGCAGAGTTCCTCTGTCCAGTCTCAACGTCAACAGTGAAGAGGTGACTCTGGGATGCTCTCCTTCTAGGCAGAGCTCCTCTGTCCAGTCTCAACGTCAACAGTGAAGAGGTGACTCCAGTATAATGGCCTTTTAGGCAGAGTTCCTCTGTCCAGTCTCAACGTCAACAGTGAAGAGGTGACTCCGTAATGCAGGCCTTCTAGGCAGAGTTCCTCTGTCCAGTCTCAACGTCAACAGTGAAGAGGCGACTCCGGGATGCTGGCCTTTTAGGCAGAGTTCCTCTGTCCAGTCTCAACGTCAACAGTGAAGAGGTGACTCCAGGATGCTGTCCTTCTAGGCAGAGTTCCTCTGTCCAGTCTCAACGTCAACAGTGAAGAGGCAACCCTGGGATGCTGGCCTTCTAGGCAGAGTTCCTCTGTCCAGTCTCAACATCAACAGTGAAGAGGTGACTCCGGGATGCTGGCCTTCTAGGCAGAGTTCCTCTGTCCAGTCTCAACGTCAACAGTGAAGAGGTGACTCCGTAATGCTGGCCTTCTAGGCAGAGTTCCTCTGTCCAGTCTCAACGTCAACAGTGAAGAGGCGACTCCAGGATGCTGTCCTTCTAGGCAGAGTTCCTCTGTCCAGTCTCAACGTCAACAGTGAAGAGGCAACTGTTGGATGCTGGCCTTCTAGGCAGAGTTCCTCTGTCCAGTCTCAACGTCAACAGTGAAGAGGCAACTGTTGGATGCTGGCCTTCTAGGCAGGGTTCCTCTGTCCAGTCTCAACGTCAACAGTGAAGAGGCGACTCCAGGATGCTGGTCCTCTAGGCAGAGTTCCTCTGTCCAGTCTCAACGTCAACAGTGAAGAGGTGACTCCGTAATGCTGGCCTTCTAGGCAGAGTTCCTCTGTCCAGTCTCAACGTCAACAGTGAAGAGGCGACTCCAGGATGCTGGTCCTCTAGGCAGAGTTCCTCTGTCCAGTCTCAACGTCAACAGTGAAGAGGTGACTCCGTAATGCTGGCCTTCTAGGCAGAGTTCCTCTGTCCAGTCTCAACGTCAACAGTGAAGAGGCGACTCCAGGATGCTGTCCTTCTAGGCAGAGTTCCTCTGTCCAGTCTCAACGTCAACAGTGAAGAGGCAACTGTTGGATGCTGGCCTTCTAGGCAGAGTTCCTCTGTCCAGTCTCAACGTCAACAGTGAAGAGGCAACTGTTGGATGCTGGCCTTCTAGGCAGGGTTCCTCTGTCCAGTCTCAACGTCAACAGTGAAGAGGCGACTCCAGGATGCTGGTTCTCTAGGCAGAGTTCCTCTGTCCAGTCTCAACGTCAACAGTGAAGAGGTGACTCCAGGATGCTGTCCTTCTAGGCAGAGTTCCTCTGTCCAGTCTCAACGTCAACAGTGAAGAGGCAACCCTGGGATGCTGGCCTTCTAGGCAGAGTTCCTCTGTCCAGTCTCAACATCAACAGTGAAGAGGTGACTCCGGGATGCTGGCCTTCTAGGCAGAGTTCCTCTGTCCAGTCTCAACGTCAACAGTGAAGAGGCAACCCTGGGATGCTGGCCTTCTAGGCAGAGTTCCTCTGTCCAGTCTCAACATCAACAGTGAAGAGGCAACTGTTGGATGCTGGCCTTCTAGGCAGAGTTCCTCTGTCCAGTCTCAACGTCAACAGTGAAGAGGCAACTGTTGGATGCTGGCCTTCTAGGCAGGGTTCCTCTGTCCAGTCTCAACGTCAACAGTGAAGAGGCGACTCCAGGATGCTGGTCCTCTAGGCAGAGTTCCTCTGTCCAGTCTCAACGTCAACAGTGAAGAGGTGACTCCGTAATGCTGGCCTTCTAGGCAGAGTTCCTCTGTCCAGTCTCAACGTCAACAGTGAAGAGGCGACTCCAGGATGCTGGTCCTCTAGGCAGAGTTCCTCTGTCCAGTCTCAACGTCAACAGTGAAGAGGTGACTCCGTAATGCTGGCCTTCTAGGCAGAGTTCCTCTGTCCAGTCTCAACGTCAACAGTGAAGAGGCGACTCCAGGATGCTGTCCTTCTAGGCAGAGTTCCTCTGTCCAGTCTCAACGTCAACAGTGAAGAGGCAACTGTTGGATGCTGGCCTTCTAGGCAGAGTTCCTCTGTCCAGTCTCAACGTCAACAGTGAAGAGGCAACTGTTGGATGCTGGCCTTCTAGGCAGGGTTCCTCTGTCCAGTCTCAACGTCAACAGTGAAGAGGCGACTCCAGGATGCTGGTTCTCTAGGCAGAGTTCCTCTGTCCAGTCTCAACGTCAACAGTGAAGAGGTGACTCCGTAATGCTGGCCTTCTAGGCAGAGTTCCTCTGTCCAGTCTCAACGTCAACAGTGAAGAGGCGACTCCAGGATGCTGGTCCTCTAGGCAGAGTTCCTCTGTCCAGTCTCAACGTCAACAGTGAAGAGGTGACTCCAGTATAATGGCCTTTTAGGCAGAGTTCCTCTGTCCAGTCTCAACGTCAACAGTGAAGAGGTGACTCCGTAATGCAGGCCTTCTAGGCAGAGTTCCTCTGTCCAGTCTCAACGTCAACAGTGAAGAGGTGACTCCGTAATGCTGGTCTTCTAGGCAGAGTTCCTCTGTCCAGTCTCAACGTCAACAGTGAAGAGGTGACTCCGTAATGCTGGTCTTCTAGGCAGAGGTCCTCTGTCCAGTCTCAACGTCAACAGTGAAGAGGCAACTCCAGGATGCTGGCCTTTTAGGCAGAGTTCCTCTGTCCAGTCTCAACGTCAACAGTGAAGAGGTGACTCTGGGATGCTCTCCTTCTAGGCAGAGCTCCTCTGTCCAGTCTCAACGTCAACAGTGAAGAGGTGACTCCAGTATAATGGCCTTTTAGGCAGAGTTCCTCTGTCCAGTCTCAACGTCAACAGTGAAGAGGTGACTCCGTAATGCAGGCCTTCTAGGCAGAGTTCCTCTGTCCAGTCTCAACGTCAACAGTGAAGAGGTGACTCCGTAATGCTGGTCTTCTAGGCAGAGTTCCTCTGTCCAGTCTCAACGTCAACAGTGAAGAGGTGACTCCGTAATGCTGGTCTTCTAGGCAGAGGTCCTCTGTCCAGTCTCAACGTCAACAGTGAAGAGGCAACTCCAGGATGCTGGCCTTTTAGGCAGAGTTCCTCTGTCCAGTCTCAACGTCAACAGTGAAGAGGTGACTCTGGGATGCTCTCCTTCTAGGCAGAGTTCCTCTGTCCAGTCTCAACGTCAACAGTGAAGAGGTGACTCCGGGATGCTGGCCTTCTAGGCAGAGTTCCTCTGTCCAGTCTCAACGTCAACAGTGAAGAGGTGACTCCAGTATAATGGCCTTTTAGGCAGAGTTCCTCTGTCCAGTCTCAACGTCAACAGTGAAGAGGTGACTCCGTAATGCAGGCCTTCTAGGCAGAGTTCCTCTGTCCAGTCTCAACGTCAACAGTGAAGAGGTGACAATGCAGTGAAGAACAGGTGACTCCGTAATGCTGGTCTTCTAGGCAGAGGTCCTCTGTCCAGTCTCAACGTCAACAGTGAAGAGGCAACTCCAGGATGCTGGCCTTTTAGGCAGAGTTCCTCTGTCCAGTCTCAACGTCAACAGTGAAGAGGTGACTCTGGGATGCTCTCCTTCTAGGCAGAGTTCCTCTGTCCAGTCTCAACGTCAACAGTGAAGAGGTGACTCCGGGATGCTGGCCTTCTAGGCAGAGTTCCTCTGTCCAGTGTCTGTGTTCTTTTGCCCATCTTAATCTTTTCTTTTTATTTGCCAGTCTGAGATACGGCTTTTTCTTTGCAACTCTGCCAATGTTGACAGGGGCCTGTCTGGCCCACCTTTTCCTGTAGTCCACAATCGGCTCCTTTGTCGTCGGCTCATTGTTGTCGTGATCAGTCCTACCACTTGATGGCGTTGTGCGCGACCACACAATTGTGGGTGAATACGGTGTACAGGACGTGATTAAGTACACCCACTGATGGGCCCCCGTGTTGGTCAGAGTGGAGGATGTTACCTACCCTCACCCCCTGGGGAGGCCTGTCAGTAAGTCCAGGTTGCAGCTGCAGACGGAGGTGTTCAGTAACAGGGTCCTGAGCTTGGAGGGGAGAACAGTGTTCATTGATCTCAGCATTCAACATCATCATCATCATCATCATTACATATGGCAGGTTACCTTGGCGTTCTTGGACACGGGGACTATGGTGGTCTGCTTAAAACAAGTTGCTATTATAGACCGGGTCAGGGATAGGTTGAAAATGTAATTGAAGACACTTAGCAGCTGGTCAGTGCATGCTCTGAGGACGTGTTCTGGTATTCCATTTCGCCCTGCGGCCTTGCGAATGTTAACCTGTTTAAAAGGTCGGCCATGGAAAGTGAGATCAACCAGTTGTCTGGAACAGCTGGTGTTCTCATGCATGGTTCAATATTGCTTCCCTCGATGCAAGCATAGAATGTATTTAGCTTATCTGGTAGGCTCGAGTCACTGTGCAGCTCACGGTTGGATTTCCCTTTGTAAATCTGTGATAGATGTGGCAGGGCTTGTAAGAGCATCAGAGCCTAGTAAGATTCGATCTTAGTCCTGGACTTATGTTTTGACTGTTTGATGGTTCGTCAGAAGTCTTAGCAGGATTTCTTATAAGCATCCTGATTAGTTTCCCGCTCTTTGAAAATGGCTCACTGTGTGTATGTTCTGAAAATGGCAGGTCCAGCCATTAGCTTAGTGTGGATATTGCCTGTAATCCATGGCTTCTGGTTGGGGTATGTACGTACGGTCACTTTGCAGACAACATCGTCAATGCATTGATTAATGAACTCCTCAAATGTTATGGGATGAATCCTGTAACATGCTCCATCCAGTCTGCTATCAAAACAGTCCTGTACCTTAGCATCCACTTCCGTATCGTGTCACTGGTACTTCCTGTGTGTGTGTGTGTGTGTGTGTGTGTGTGTGTGTGTGTGTATACAGTCTCGCTCTAAAATGTCAGAGACAGGGTGTGTTGTGGGTACTTAACACACGTCTCTTTATCCTGAACGGTGACATCATGCTAGGTCAACACACCCTGGCGCTGACATTTTACAGAGAAAACACAAACACCATCATAAAACCTGTCTCTATTGGACAGGACTGGAGTGCCACCAGAGACTTATTCACGCTGTCTATTGCCAATGAAGCAAGTTGTTTTAGGACAAAGAGAAAAGCACTGATTCTGTCACTTTTATGAAAAGCAAAATGTAATCTTCTTGTTGCTGGTGAGGGAGAAGGGACTGTGTCCCAAACGGCACCCTATTCCCTACAGAGTTCACTACTGTAGACCAGGACCCAGAGGGCACTACTGTAGACCAGGACCCAGAGGGCACTACTGTAGACCAGGACCCAGAGGGCACTACTGTAGACCAGGACCCAGAGGGCACTACTGTAGACCAGGACCCAGAGGGCACTACTGTAGACAAGGACCCAGAGGGCACTACTGTAGACCAGGACCCAGAGGGCACTACTGTAGACCAGGACCCAGAGGGCATAGTGAACTAGTGTAGACCAGGACCCAGAGGGCATAGTGAACTACTGTAGACCAGGACCCAGGGGGCATAGTGCACTACTGTAGACCAGGACCCAGGGGGCATAGTGCACTACTGTAGACCAGGACCCAGAGGGCATAGTGCACTACTGTAGACCAGGACCCAGAGGGCATAGTGCACTACTGTAGACCAGGACCCAGAGGGCATAGTGCACTACTGTAGACCAGGACCCAGAGGGCATAGTGCACTACTGTAGACCAGGACCCAGAGGGCATAGTGCACTACTGTAGACCAGGACCCAGGGGGCATAGTGCACTACTGTAGACCAGGACCCAGAGGGTATAGTGCACTACTGTAGACCAGGACCCAGAGGGCATAGTGCACTACTGTAGACCAGGACCCAGAGGGCATAGTGCACTACTGTAGACCAGGACCCAGAGGGCATAGTGCACTACTGTAGACCAGGACCCAGGGGGCATAGTGCACTACTGTAGACCAGGACTCATAGTGCACTACTGTAGACCAGGACCCAGAGGGCATAGTGCACTACTGTAGACCAGGACCCAGAGGGCATAGTGCACTACTGTAGACCAGGACCCAGAGGGCATAGTGCACTACTGTAGACCAGGACCCAGGGGGCATAGTGCACTACTGTAGACCAGGACCCAGGGGGCATAGTGCACTACTGTAGACCAGGACTCATAGTGCACTACTGTAGAGCAGGACCCAGAGGGCATAGTGCACTACTGTAGACCAGGACCCAGGGGGCATAGTGCACTACTGTAGACCAGGACTCATAGTGCACTACTGTAGACCAGGACCCAGAGGGCATAGTGCACTACTGTAGACCAGGACCCAGAGGGCTCTACTGTAGACCAGGACCCAGAGGGCTCTACTGACAGAGTAGCGAGCCGGGAGGGCACAGAGTAGCGAGACAGCAGCAGTATTCACCACAAAACATGTTTACTGGCTGGCCAGCAGCAGCAGCAGTATTTACCACAAAACATGTTTACTGGCAGGCCAGCAGCAGTATTTACCACAAAACATGTTTACTGGCTGGCCAGCAGCAGTATTTACCACAAAACATGTTTACTGGCTGGCCAGCAGCAGCAGTATTTACCACAAAACATGTTTACTGGCTGGCCAGCAGCAGTATTTACCACAAAACATGTTTACTGGCTGGCCAGCAGCAGCTTCAACCAAACATTTACAGGAAGGCGATCTCAGCGCCGGTAGATTCTGTCTAACATGGTTTTGTTAAGTATAAAGACAACAGAGTGGGTTTGAAAACGAGCCGTCTCAGTCAGTCTGTCCATAGCTAACTAGCCCCTCGGCATCTCGTAAAAGAGACATTTGACGCTTTGTCTAGAATGTTCCTGTGACATTTCCTTCCACATGGAAGCGTCACCTCTGACCCCTGTGTTTTAGGGTGTTCTGAGAGAGGAATACTAGTGAGCTCCAGACCAGCAGGAAGAAAGGCAGTCTTCCCTTCCCTCCAACTGTCCTTCTATACTGAACAAAAATATAAAGCGCAACATGTAAAGTCTTGGTCTCATGTTTCATGAGCTGAAATAAAAAGATCCCAGAAAATGTTCCATATGAACAAACATATTATTTTTCTCAAATGTTTTTGCACAAGTTTGTTTACATGCCTGTTAGTGAGCATTTCTCCTTTGCCAAGATAATCCATCTACCTGACAGGTGTGGCATATAAAGAAGCTGATTACACAGCATGATCGTTACACAGGTGCACCTTGTGCTAGGGGACAATAAAAGGCCACTCTAAAATGTGCAGTTGAATGTGCAGTTGTGTCACACAACACAATGCCACAGATGTCTCAAGTTTTGAGGTTGTGTGCAATTGGCATGCTGACTGCAGGAACGTCCCCCAGATCTGTTGCCAGAGACTTGAATGTTAATTTCTCTACCACAAGCCGCCTCCAATGTCATTCTATAGAATTTGGCAGTACGTCCAACTGGCCTCACAACCACAAACCACACTGATTTCATCAGCTGATTTAGCTTGTTGTGGTCTGTCTGCTGCTAGCTTCACTGCTAGCTTCACTGCTAGCTTCACTGAAACACAGGAATGGAATGTTAGCAAACTATAGACGTTAGGCTCTGATAAACAGCATGTAGCTTGTCATTTATTTAGGATAGTTTGGACAGCTTCAAAATCATGCGAAAGATGCAGATCTCGTACTAACATTACAGCATTTGTTAAATTCTTATTTTTCCCCATATACCTTTCTCCCTGGAGGGATCTCAGGCCCAGTTACTGAGAGCGACTTTAATTGAAAGTTTCTGACATTTCAAGCCTTGAGCATCTTTGACCTTTGTCTGATATGTTCATCTTTTATGTCTCATGGAACTGCGTTTTAGGCCCAAAAGGATAAAAGTTAGCCATTCTGACACAGAGGCTGCTTCCCAAATGGTACCTTTCAACCAGGGCCCTATCATCCCAAATCACACCATATCCCCTATATAGTGCACTGCTTTCGACCAGGGCCCATTAGGGATTAGGGTGTAATTTAGGACAATAGGGCGCAGGTCAAAAGTAGTGCACTATATTAGGAACATTTATGATGACCTTGGACCGTTTATGATAACGGCACTGTGATTATACATTTTGTGGAAAGTTGGGAATTTGTTTCCTAACGTAAACATTTACACCTCTACTATGTCCTATATATTCCCTACGGGACCTGGTCAATAGTAGTGAACTATCTAGGGCAGGAGTAGGCAACCCTGGTCCTGGGAAAATGGAAATTAAACTAACGGCTAATACAATGCTTCAACATTACTGGCACTTCATGTTTTGGATAAATTAACCGCCCGGGAAGACCAGGTGTGTTGGGTTCCAACCCGAACAGGAAGACCAGGTGTGTTGGGTTCCAACCCGACCGGGAAGACCAGGTGTGTTGGGTTCCAACCCGACCGGGAAGACCAGGTGTGTTGGGTTTCAACCCGCCCGGGAAGACCAGGTGTGTTGGGTTCCAACCCGACCGGGAAGACCAAGTGTGTTGGGTTCCAACCCGACCGGGAAGACCAGGTGTGTTGGGTTCCAACCCGACCGGGAAGACCAGGTGTGTTGGGTTCCAACCCGACCGGGAAGACCAGGTGTGTTGGGTTCCAACCCGACCGGGAAGACCAGGTGTGTTGGGTTCCAACCCGACCGGGAAGACCAGGTG
Source organism: Oncorhynchus clarkii lewisi (assembly GCF_045791955.1). Taxonomy (NCBI): domain Eukaryota; kingdom Metazoa; phylum Chordata; class Actinopteri; order Salmoniformes; family Salmonidae; genus Oncorhynchus; species Oncorhynchus clarkii. The sequence goes on along the minus strand of NC_092168.1, from coordinate 50,612,235 downwards.
TGTTGGGTTCCAACCCGACCGGGAAGACCAGGTGTGTTGGGTTTAAAGACCAATCAAGTAGCTCCGTCTGTCAGGTGTGGTGCCTAGTTGGAACAAAATCTGGCAGTACATTTGGCACTCCAGGAACAGGGTTGCCTATCCCTGATATATGGTGCCATTTGGAACGTATCCTAGGACATTTTACAGTGTCTCTCGAAGTCAACCTAACTGTTCTTCTGGCTAATGTTTTACAAGTGAAGGGGACAGGACACCTGTTTATAATGACCTCCTGTCTATTCTATAACAAAACCTTCACTCTGGCTATGTGTGCATGACTGCTTAGTATTATGACATACTAAAACACAGTGGCTAGTCACATAAACACAACGTGTGTGTGAGTGAGTCTTTCTCACAGATAAAACTACAGCCTTTACTCTCAAGTTAGGTTCAATCACACAGAAACACTACATTCATTCTACCACATATTAATTTCAAGTCAGTGTTTTCATGTAGAGTTGAGAAGGTAGAGGAGGAAGAGAGAGAGAGAGAGAGAGAGAAGAGTTGAGAAAGTAGAGGAGAGAGAGAAGGGCTACTTTTGAGGATCCTCTCCAAAAAACTAAACTGCCACCTGGCATGAGTGATTGGTTGGCAGGATGAAAGCAGCGTCAGTGAGAACTGCCTCTGCCTCCCCAAAAGCTGAGTGGAAGAAGGCTGAAGTGGATGGCATCCAACTAACGTGAGGTGTGGTGCAACCCGAAAAAAGTATTATTGATTAAGCTATAGTTTAGGCCTAGTACATTACCTAGAAATAAATATTGATCGGCCATATCTGCCTGCAAATGGTCCCACACCTATTAAGGCTATATTATACACAACGTAGCTCAAGAGAAAGCGGGAACAGGCGGATACGGTATGAAAAGCCAGCGTGAGCAGGCGGGTACGGTATGAAAAGCCATCGAGAGCAGGCAGGTACAGTAGGCGGGTACAGTATGAAAAGCCAGCGTGAGCAGGCGGGTACGGTATGAAAAGCCATCGAGAGCAGGCGGGTACAGTAGACGGGTACAGTATGAAAAGCCAGCGTGAGCAGGCGGGTACGGTATGAAAAGCCAGCATGAGCAAGCGGGTACAGTAGGCGGGTACAGTATGAAAAGCCAGCGTGAGCAGGCGGGTACGGTATTAAAAGCCAGCGGGAGCAGGCGGGTACGGTATGAAAAGCCAGCGGGAGCAGGCGGGTACAGTATGAAAAGCCAGCGGGAGCAGGCGGGTACGGCATGAAAAGCCAGCGGGAGCAGGCGGGTACGGCATGAAAAGCCAGCGGGAGCAGGCGGGTACGGCATGAAAAGCCAGCGGGAGCAGGCGGGTACAGTATGAAAAGCCAGCGGGAGCAGGCGGGTACAGTATGAAAAGCCAGCGGGAGCAGGCGGGTACAGTATGAAAAGCCAGCGGGAGCAGGCGGGTACAGTATGAAAAGCCAGCGGGAGCAGGCGGGTACAGTAGGAAAAGCCAGCGGGAGCAGGCGGGTACAGTATGAAAAGCCAGCGGGAGCAGGCGGGTACAGTATGAAAAGCCAGCGGGAGCAGGCGGGTACAGTATGAAAAGCCAGCGGGAGCAGGCGGGTACAGTATGAAAAGCCAGCGGGAGCAGGCGGGTACAGTAGGAAAAGCCAGCGGGAGCAGGCGGGTACAGTAGGAAAAGCCAGCGGGAGCAGGCGGGTACAGTATGAAAAGCCAGCGGGAGCAGGCGGGTACAGTATGAAAAGCCAGCGGGAGCAGGCGGGTACAGTAGGAAAAGCCAGCGGGAGCAGGCGGGTACAGTAGGAAAAGCCAGCGGGAGCAGGCGGGTACAGTAGGAAAAGCCAGCGGGAGCAGGCGGGTACAGTATGAAAAGCCAGCGGGAGCAGGAGGATCCGTTTCTCTATAATTGCCCTGTAAAAGCCAGATTGTATTTTATAACTTAGCGAGTCATTGTTGGGCAAAAGAACAAGCTTCCCCCTCCAATGCACAGTGCATTGAAACTATGCAGACGTTGGAGAGGTGTTTGGCCACTTGGAGACACCAGTGAGTCCTCTCACTAACCCCCAGTCTGGAGAGGTGTGCGGCCACTTGGAGACACCAGTTAGTCCTCTCACTAACCCCCAGTCTGGAGAGGTGTGTGGCCACTTGGAGACACCAGTGAGTCCTCGCACTTGTCTTATGTTGCACCTACTCCACATTTTCAACCCCGTCCCCGTACAGGCCGATTCAACCCCGTCCCCGTACAGGCCGATTCAACCCCGTCCCTGTACAGGCCGATTCAACCCCGTCCCCGTACAGGCCGATTCAACCCTGTCCATATAAACCACATCCTCATCGGCAGACTCAACAGCCTTGGTTTCTCAAATGATTGCCTCGCCTGGTTTACCAACTACTTCTCTGATAGAGTTCAGTGTGTCAAATCGGAGGCCCTGTTGTCTGGATCTCTGGCAGTCTCTATGGGTGTGTCACAGGGTTCAATTCTCAGGCCGACTCTTTTCTCTGTGTACATCAATGATGTTGCTCTTGCTGCTGGTGATTCCCTGATCCACCTCTACGCAGACGACACCATTCTGTATACCTCTGGCCCTTCTTTGGACACTGTGTTAACTAACCTCCAGACGAGCTTCAATGCCATACAACTCTCCTTCCGTGGCCTCCAGCTGCTCTTAAATGCAAGTAAAACTAAATGCATGCTCTTCAACCGATCGCTGCCCGCACACGCCCGCCCGTCCAGCATCACTACTCTGGACGGTTCTGACTTAGAATATGTGGACAACTACAAATAACTAGGTGTCTGGTTAGACTTTAACTCTCCTTCCAGACTCAAACATCTCCAATCCAAAATTAAATCTAGAATCGGCTTCCTATATCGCAACAAAGCATCCTTCACTCATGCTGCCAACATACCCTTAAAAAAAAAACTGACTATCCTAAAACTGACTATCCTACTGATCCTTGACTTTGGCGATGTCATTTACAAAATAGCCTCCAACACTCTACTCAACAAACTGGATGCAGCCTATCACAGTGCAATCCGTTTTGTCACCAAAGCCCCATATACTATCTACCATTGCGACCTGTACGCTCTCGTTGGCTGGCCCTCGCTTCATACTCGTCGCCAAACCCACTGGCTCCAGGTCATTTATAAGTCTATGCTAGGTAAAGCCCCGCCTCATCTCAGCTCACTGGTCACCATAGCAGCACCCACTCGTAGCACGCTCTCCAGCAGGTATATCTCACTGGTCATCCCCAAAGCCAATTCCTCCTTTGGTCGTCTTTCCTTCCAGTTTTCTGCTGCCAATGACTGGAACGAACTGCAAAAATCTCTGAAACTGGAAACACTTATCTCCCTCACTAGCTTTAAGCACCAGCTGTCAGAGCAGCTCACAGATCACTGCACCTGTACATAGCCCATCTATAATTTAGCCCAAATAACTACCGCTTCCCTTTCTGTATTTATTTTGCTCCTTTGCACACCAGTATTTCTACTTTGCACACTCATCTACTGTCACATCTACCATTCCAGTGCTTTACTTGCTATATTGTATTTACTTTGCCACCATGGCCTATTGATTTCCTTTACCTCCCTTATCTCACCTAATTTGCTCACATCGTATATAGACTTTTTCTAATGTATTATTGACTGTATGTTTGTTTTACTCCATGTGTAACTCTGTGTTGTTGTCTGTGTCGAACTGCTTTGCTTTATCTTGGCCAGGTAGCAGTTGTAAATGAGAACTTGTTCTCAACTAGCCTACCTGGTTAAATAAAGGTGAAATAAAAAAAAAAAAAAAAAAAATGTCTATAGGTCCCCTGACCCCTCCACAACAGAGACCAGCTAGATGTCTATAGGTTCCCCTGACCCCTCCACAACAGAGACCAGCTAGATGTCTATAGGTTCCCCTGACCCCTCCACAACAGAGACCAGCTAGATGTCTATAAGTCCCCTCCACAACAGAGACCAGCTAGATGTCTATAGGTCCCCTGACCCCTCCACAACAGAGACCAGCTAGATATCTATAGGACCCCTCCACAACAGAGACCAGCTAGATGTCTATAGGTCCCCTGACCCCTCCACAACAGAGACCAGCTAGATGTCTATAGGTTCCCTTGACCCCTCCACAACAGAGACCAGCTAGATGTCTATAGGTTCCCTCCACAACAGAGACCAGCTAGATGTCTATAGGACCCCTCCACAACAGAGACCAGCTAGATGTCTATAGGTCCCCTGACCACTCCACAACAGAGACCAGCTAGATGTCTATGGGTTCCCCTGACCTCTCCACAGCAGAGACCAGCTAGATGTCTATAGGTCCCCTGACCACTCCACAACAGAGACCAGCTAGATGTCTATAGGTCCCCTCCACAACAGAGACCAGCTAGATGTCTATAGGTTCCCTCCACAGCAGAGGCCAGCTAGATGTCTATAGGTCCCCTCCACAACAGAGACCAGCTAGATGTCTATAGGTTCCCTCCACAACAGAGACCAGCTAGATGTCTATAGGTCCCCTGACCCCTCCACAACAGAGACCAGCTAGATGTCTATAGGTCCCCTGACCCCTCCACAACAGAGACCAGCTAGATGTCTATAGGTCCCCTGACCCCTCCACAACAGAGACCAGCTAGATGTCTATAGGTTCCCCTGACCCCTCCACAACAGAGACCAGCTAGATGTCTATAGGTTCCCTCCACAGCAGAGGCCAGCTAGATGTCTATAGGTCCCCTCCACAACAGAGACCAGCTAGATGTCTATAGGTCCCCTCCACAACAGAGACCAGCTAGATGTCTATAGGTCCCCTCCACAACAGAGACCAGCTAGATGTCTATAGGTTCCCCTGACCCCTCCACAACAGAGACCAGCTAGATGTCAATAGGTCCCCTCCACAACAGAGACAAGCTAGATGTCTATAGGTCCCCTCCACAACAGAGACAAGCTAGATGTCTATAGGTCCCCTCCACAACAGAGACCAGCTAGATGTCTATAGGTCCCCTCCACAACAGAGACCAGCTAGATGTCTATAGGTTCCCCTTACCCCTCCACAACAGAGACCAGCTAGATGTCTATAGGTTCCCCTGACCCCTCCACAACAGAGACCAGCTAGATGTCTATAGGTTCCCCTGACCCCTCCACAGCAGAGACCAGCTGTTTCAGATGAGGATGGAAGGACTTCAGATTCCTCACTGATGACAAATGCCTGTTAGATTTTTTTCCCCTCCGTCTCAAAAAAAGTCTTTTTTTTAAGGCACATTTTCTCATCTCCTCCCAACTGCATGTGCTGCCATAGAAATAGAAGGAATAGAACAGGCATCCCCATTCAATTCAAAGATGCAGCCATTGCAAGTGTCCCCGTAGGAGCAAAGCAGGAAGTACAAAACAGGAAGTGCTAATATACACAACTGTTCACAAGTTCGGGGTCACTTAGAAATGTCCCTGTTTTTGAAAGAAAAATATGCTTTTGTCCATTAAAATAAGATCAAATTGATCAGAAAGACAGTTTAGACATTGTTCATGACTATTGTAGCTGGAAACGGCAGATTTTCTATGGAATATCTACATAGGTTTACAGAGGCCCATTATCAGCAATCCAAGTTTATCATTGTAAAAGGCTAATTGATCATTAGAAAACCCTTTTGCAATTGTTAGCACAGCTGAAAACTGTTCTGATTAAAGAAGCAATAAAACTGGCCTTCTTTAGACTAGTCTTACTATTCTTGAGAAACAGACACCTCACAAGTCCTCAACTGGCAGCTTCATTAAATAGTGCCCTGCAAAAGGCGACTCAAGAGGCGACTCCAGGATGCTGTTTTTAATGTTAAATTACTTTCAACCCTTGAAACAATTGAGACATGGATTGTGTATGTGTGCCATTCAGAGGGTGAATGGGCAAGACAAAAAATGTAAGTGCCTTTGAACGAGGTATGAAAGTAGTAGGTGTCAGGTGACCTGGTTTGTGTCAAGAACTGCAACGCTGCTGGGTTTTTCCTCACTCAACAAATTCCTGTGTGTGTCAAGAATGTTCCACCAACCAAAGGACATCCAGCCAACTTGACACAACTGTGGGAAGCATCGGAGTCAACATGGGCCAGCATCCCTGTGGAACGCTTTCAACAGTCCATGCCCTGACGAATTGAGGCTGTTGAGGGCAAACCTCCCATTTGGGGGTGGGGGGGTTGCAACTCAATATTAGGAAGGTGTTCTTAATGTTTTGTACACTCAGTGTAGGCTTATCTGATAGAGTTGTCTACCCTACCTGACACAAAGGAAACAGGACACACATAAGCAAATGTTCACATACAATCACTGCAGAGATTCATCACTGTATCCAACGCAATACAGCACAGCTGTGCCAGTAGTTGTTCATTTTATGGCCCTGCTCTCTGGCCCTGCTCTCCGGCCCTGCTCTCCGGCCTCTCCAGATTCAGCAGATGCTGAGATCAGGGTGTAGAATGCAACCTACATATGTTTATGACATTAACCCGTTCAGCCAATAAAAACAACCAGATTTTAGTCTGGCTCCAGAACTACATTACAACTAGCATGTGTTCGTCTGGGAATATTGCGGATTATCAAACTAGATGCTCATTCTCCAGTTAGAAATCCTGAGTGTAGAGGCAGCGTGACACCGTGAGATAAAGTCAAGCCGGCCCTACGTCATCATTTACCGGGGACGCTTGTCTATAGATATTTTTATCTGACCGTAAACCTAGATTTTAGGCACATGCTGAGCATCAGACAGGCCTGTCATCAGACTGAGGCAAGGTAACATCACTACCGCGGCTCTCTTTAACCACTAAACCAGCCGTATATACATTTTGTAAAGATTAATAGTTTGTTGAGAATAACATTTTAAAAAGGTGTCCTATTCGGTATTGCGTTCGAGATGAACCAACAGTTCTGCGATGAGAATCTGGAAATGACAGGATGTCGAATCCACAGACATTTAACACTGGGACGAGAACACGCCCATGTCAATGCCTCGCCGCGCCTCGATCATCTGTGCATGTCTAATTAACTATTTACATTCACGAAAGACAAAAACTAGGAACATGTTCCCTATTAGGGCTAGGATACTAAATCTAAACCTTTACTTGGCATTATTCTCTACGGCAATAGTGTTCACAGGCCAGGAACCATCCAAGGCTTTCTCTGTGTGCTTGTCCATCCTGCGGCATAAACTACATATTCAATTTAGCCTGAAAATGTCTTTGCCAGCTGCAGATGCCTTCAATTCTAATCTGCTGCCTTCGTTGAAATGCATGAACATGGTAGCAAGGTCTCCTAGTGCATTTTCGGCCTAGCGATAAATCCATGTTTATTATTGCATTCAAAATGTGCCATTTGTGTTTCCAAATGTCTCAATATCTCACCGCTGTAGACATCTAGGCTATTTCATGGTAACCTGATGTGGTAATCCGATGTAATAGTGTAACATTCAACATTGTACAGCATATCAACTGAACAGCCTCCAGTAAATCAATGCAATGTACATCTGAGATCATTTAGCAAATGCAGCGCTAGAAAATAAAGGTGACTTTAACGAGAGAGAGAGAAAGCAAACGGATAACGTTACTTACTGTCACAAATCCAGAACTTTTTCCTCGGGATTCCAACGTAAAAACTGGTAGGTTTAAATGTGTCGCAAATCCGGGTGTCAATGCAATATTGTGGTGTTCAGAAGTGAACGGTTTTCACCGCCGTTACTGGCTCGCTGCTCCATTCCGGGGAAATCAGCCGGGAGTGCGCCTACATGGGATGCGCGTTCCCGAATTACTGTTTCCTGTCCAGCCCGAAACCAACCCTGCAATCAGCCTCGACCAAATCAACCAACCAACCCTACAATCATTCTTGACCAATCAACCAAACCAAGCTAAAACAAACGCAATTTATTTGATAGGCAATCGTATACACACTCACTGGCCAGTTTATTAGGAACAACTTCTCTCTGGGAATGAATCGCTCATAGAGAGAGTGAGTCACGTGGCCATGGCTTGCTATGTAAAGCAGGCAGACAGGCATGAAGGCCTTCAGGTAAAGAGCTTCTCTGGTTTGAAGTGGTGGGAACACAGGGTTTAGCTTTCAAGGAGCCTGAAAAGAGTGTCTGACTTGGAAAAGTGTCACGTTTTCAGAAGGAGTCAGGAAATTGGTTAACGAAGAAGGATTGGAGTGAGAGAGAGAGAGAGAGAGGAGGTTGAGAAAGACAAGAGGATGAGTTTGAATCTGTTGAAGTTGACAATAACGAGGGTGAGGTTATGTCGAAGAACACGGGTGTCAAGTTCAAACAGAACTCACCAGTTTGAGTCCAGGAGGTGAAATGGGTAGGTGTTGTGAGGAGCCCGAACCTTGCATTGATGGACATGATAAAGTTGAAGTCTGAAGTTTACATATGTAACAGTTAAGCTTCCGTCCGTCCCCTCGCCCCGACCCGGGCTCGAACCAGGGACCCTCTGCACACATCAACAACTGACACCCACGAAGCATCGCTACCCATCGCTCCACCAAAGCCGCGGCCCTTGCAGGTCTCAGAGCAGGCTCAGTATTGAGATGGCTGTACTGGTTTATGGTTCATTTAACAGGCTTATGCATTTTTTTTATTGAAACAGTACATGAGGTTAAACTAAATACTGAGAAAGTTATGTTTTTAAATACAAGTCAATGTATTAACTAGTATGACTGTTTTACACTGAACAAAAAATATAAAACGCAATGTGTGAAGTGTTGGTCCCGTGTTTCATGAGCTGAAATAAAAAGATCCCAGAAACGTTCCATACGCACAAAAAGCTTATTTCTCTCAAATTTTGTGCACAAATTTGTTTACATCCCTGTTGGTGAGCATTTCTCCTTTGCCAAGATAATCCATCCACCTGACAGGTGTGGCATATCAAGAAGTTGATTAAACAGCATGATCGTTACAGTGGTGCATCTTGTGCTGGGGAGTGTGCACGTTTTGAGGGTGAATGCAATTGGCATGCATGACTGCAGGAATGTCCCGCTGAACTGTTGCCAGAGACTTGAAGAATAATTTCTCTACCATAAACTGCCTCCAACATTCTTTTAGAGAATTTGGCAGTACGTCCAACCGGCATCACAAACGCAGACCTCGTGTAACCCCGCCAGCCTTGAACCTTCACATCTTCTTCACCTGCGGGATCATCTGAGGGGGGGGGGGGGGGGTTACTGAGGAGTATTTCTGTCTGGGGAAAAAGTCATTCTGATTGGCTGGGCCTGGCTGCAAAGTGGTTGGGCCTATGCCCTCCCATGCCTGCCCAAGCATGTGAAATCCATAGATTAGTGGCTAATTAATTCATTTCAATTCAGTGATTTCCTCATATGAACAGTAACTCAGTAAAATCTTAGAAATTGTTTCATTTTGCATTTTATATTTTTGTTCAGTATAAATATTATGATATTATTAACATATTATGTTACTGTACTTACTGTAGTTTCTAGTCTTTTACTGACTGAATTATTAATGTTTTGCAGATCGAAATTCAACCAGGCCAACAATTCTACTGCGATGGCAAGAGCACTGTTAGGTGCTTTAGATCAGAGCACTGTTAGGTGCTTTAGATCAGAGCACTGTTAGGTGCTTTAGATCAGAGCACTGTTAGGTGCTTTAGATCAGAGCACTGTTAGGTGCTTTAGATCAGAGCACTGTTAGGTGCTTTAGATCAGAGCACTGTTAGGTGCTTTAGATCAGAGCACTGTTAGGTGCTTTAGATCAGAGCACTGTTAGGTGCTTTAGATCAGAGCACTGTTAGGTGCTTTAGATCAGAGCACTGTTAGGTGCTTTAGATCAGAGCATTGTTAGGTGCTTTAGATCAGAGCACTGTTAGGTGCTTTAGATCAGAGCACTGTTAGGTGCTTTAGATCAGAGCACTGTTAGGTGCTTTAGATCAGAGCACTGTTAGGTGCTTTAGATCAGAGCACTGTTAGGTGCTTTAGATCAGAGCACTGTTAGGTGCTTTAGATCAGAGCACTGTTAGGTGCTTTAGATCAGAGCACTGTTAGGTGCTTTAGATCAGAGCACTGTTAGGTGCTTTAGAGTCAATCCATTGAAGTCCTAGTGTCTTCTGTTTTTTCCCATCAACCCGGTGAGGGGTGATATTCACTAATTAGTGACCTTCATTCATCAATGAAGGACAAGGAGGAGTCGAAAACCCTGCAAGACACTCGTCCCACCGTGGATTGAGTTTGACATGTTTCTGAAAAGCATCCTGAGACGTATGTACAGAGATTGTATTGGCCGTAGAATTAGAATCGAAGAAAATCCAATCACATTGGGTAATTTTGGGGGGGTGGGATCTCCATCTCAGAATGCACGTATCAGGATAACAGGCGTTGTGTCTGAGAGAAAAGAGGCCAACCAACACTGTTTCGGATGGGAATGTCTGTTCTACTCACTGTAATTCTATGGGACAATGGCTGTGCTACATTATATACAGTCGTGGCCAAAAGATTTGAGAATGACACAAATATTAATTTCCACAAAGTTTGCTGCTTCAGTGTCTTTAGATATTTTTGTCAGATGTTGCTATGGAATACTGAAGTATAATTACAAGCATTTCATAAGTGTTTAAAGGCTTTTATTGACAATTACATGAAGTTGATGCAAAGAGTCAATATTTGCAGTGTTGACCCTTCTTTTTCAAGACCTCTGCAATCCATCCTGGCATGCTGTCAATTAACTTCTGGGCCACATCCTGACTGATGGCAGCCCATTCTTGCATAATCAATGCTTGGAGTTTGTCAGAATTTGTGGGTTTTTGTTTGTCCACTCGCCTCTTGAGGATTGACCACAAGTTCTCAATGGGATTAAGGTCTGGGGAGTTTCCTGGCCATGGACCCAAAATATCGATGTTTTGTTCACCGAGCCACTTAGTTATCACTTTTGCCTTATGGCAAGGTGCTCCATCGTGCTGGAAAAGGTATTGTTCGTCACCAAACTGTTCCTGAATGGTTGGGAGAAGTTGCTCTCTGTGGATGTGTTGGTACCATTCTTTATTCATGGCTGTGTTCTTAGGCAAAATTGTGAGTGAGCCCACTCCCTTGGCTGAGAAGCAACCCCACACATGAATGGTCTCAGGATGCTTTACTGTTGGCACGACACAGGACTGATGGTGGCAATCACCTTGTCTTCAAACAATCGGAAAGGGGATTCATCAGAGAAAATGACTTTACCCCAGTCCTCAGCAGTCCAATCCCTGTACCTTTTGCAGAATATCAGTCTGTCCCTGATGTTTTTCCTGGAGAGAAGTGGCTTCTTTGCTGCCCTTCTTGACTCCAGGCCATCCTTCAAAAGTCTTCGCCTCACTGTGCGTGCAGATGCACTCACACCTGCCTGTTGCCATTCCTGAACAAGCTCTGTACTGGTGGTGCCCCGATCCCGCAGCTGAATCAACTTTAGGAGACTGTCCTGGTTCTTGCTGGACTTTCTTTGGCGCCCTGAAGCCTTCTGCAGAAATTCAGTTGAAATGTTTTTCTGGGATTCACTTCATTTGCATGGCAAAGAGGGACTTTGCAATTAATTACAATTCATCTGATCACTCTTCATAACATTCTGGAGTATATGCAAATTGCCATCATACGAACTGAGGCAGCAGACTTTGTGAAAATTAATATTTGTGTCATTCTCAAAACTTTTGGCCACGACTGTACACTGAGTACACCAAACATTAGGAACACCTTCCTAATATTGAGTTGAACCACCCCTTTCCCCTTTTCCAGGAGCTGAGTCGAGACCACTGGTTACTGTATATCCAGGGGCTGAGTCGAGACCACTGGTTACTGTATATCCAGGGGCTGAGTCGAGACCACTGGTTACTGTATATCCAGGGGCTGAGTCGAGACCACTGGTTACTGTATATCCAGGGGCTGAGTCGAGACCACTGGTTACTGTATATCCAGGGGCTGAGTCGAGACCACTGGTTACTGTATATCCAGGGGCTGAAATGACATCACTGCAGCTACTTTATCTGACCCTTTGATTTAGAGGAACGATGGAATGTCACTTTTGTAGTCTCAACGGCACATTTCTAACACTGACATTACGTTCTCCTCTTCTTACTTACCACACTACCAGAGATAAGAGATATCTAAACGAGGCCATAGAGGACACAGGTTTCCTTCTTTAATACTGTATAAGGTCTATGCTTTGGTGTGACTATGATTACCACCCCTGGTAGTTCTGTGGAACCACCACCACATTGTGGTTAAACCTCTCACTCCTCTTCACTCTGTTCGCTGTATCAACTCTCTCCTAACCCACCTCTGTGTCAGACCCAGAGAGCAGGGGTTTACCTTGCAGGGGAGAGGTGTTAAACTGTGACTGGCTCTTCCTTCTTACCAAATAAATGTTCAAACCAAGACCTTATGATGACAGATATCCTCCTGCCTTTTGGATAGCATATGCCCCCTAGTGGATGAAAGCTATAACTACAGCATTACCAGAAGAACACTGTCCTAACGAAAGAGTTGAGGAACTAAATAAAAACTAAATTCAGAACAGCTAGGTAGGCCTTCTACAGTGATGAAATCAAACCACTGAAAAAAAACTAAATTCAGCGAAATGGAACTCGAGGCTTTAGCCAACATCTCCAAGTTTGTGCCCTCCTTCCACATTGCTGGGCTTAACCCAGATGATGGCAGAGGAATAGCACCGAGGAACTTGAAGCTCTCGACATGCTCCTCTACAGCTTAGTGATGTGGACGCAGAGGAACTTGAAGCTCTCGACTTGCTCCTCTACAGCTTAGTGATGTGGATGTGGGGCTCGGCCCTCCGTTTCCTGTAGTCCACGATCACTCCTTTCTCGTTTCTGACGTTGAGGGAGATGTTGTTGTCCTGGCACCACACTGGCAGGTAATTGACCTCCTCCCTATAGGCTCACACCACACTGCCAGGTCTCCGACTTCCTCCCTATAGGCTCACACCACACTGCCAGGTCTCTGACCGCCTCCCTGTAGGCTCACACCACACTGCCAGGTGTCTGACCTTCTCCCTATAGGCTCACACCACACTGCCAGGTGTCTGACCTTCTCCCTATAGGCTCACACCACACTGCCAGGTCTCTGACCTCCTCCCTATAGGCTCAAACCACACTGCCAGGTCTCTGACCGCCTCCCTGTAGGCTCACACCACACTGCCAGGTGTCTGACCTTCTCCCTATAGGCTCACACCACACTGCCAGGTGTCTGACCTTCTCCCTGTAGGCTCACACCACACTACCAGAGATAAGAGATATCTAAACGAGGGCAAAGAGGACACAGGTTTCCTTCTTTAATACTGTATAAGGTCTATGCTTTGGTGTGACTCTGATTACCACCCCTGGTAGTTCTGTGGAACCACCACCACATTGTGGTTAAACCTCTCACTTCCTCTTCACTCTGTTTGCCGTATCAACTCTCTCCTAACCCACCTCAGAGTCAGACCCAGAGAGCAGGGGTTTGCCTTGCAGGGGACATTTACAAAAGTAGGGCACTATATGGAATAGGGTGCTATTTGGGATGCAGCCACGGACTTAAAAACATGTTTACAGCTCTTCAGAGTACAGCAGCCATGATGTCATTTATAGGGTGGAGTGAGGGAGAAGAGGGAGGGAGAAGGGTGTTGAGGACAAGGCATGGAAGACTCAAAAAGCTGACAGACAGTTGAAGTCGGAATTTATATACACTTAGGTTGGAATCATAAACTAGTTTTTCAACCACTCCACAAATTTCTTGTTAACAAAGTATAGTTTTGGCAAGTCGGTTAGGACACCTACTTTGCGCATGACACAAGTAATTTTTTCCAACTATTTCACTGTGTCACAATTCCAGCGGGTCAGAAGTTTACATACACTAAGTTGACAGTGCTTTTTAAACAACTTGGAAAATTACAGAAAATGATGTCATGGCTTTAGAAGCTTCTGATAGGCTAATTGACATAATTTGAGTCAATTGGAGGTGTACCTGTGGATGTATTTCAAGGCCTACCTTCAAACGCATTGCTTGACATCATAGGAAAATCTAAAGAAATCAGCCAAGACCTCAGAAAAAAAATTGTAGACCTCCACAAGTCTGGTTCATCCTTGGGAGCAATTTCCAAATACCTGTATCCACAGTAAAACGAGTGGAGTGGCCATCACAAAGCCCAGACCTCAATCCTATAGAAAATATGTGGGCAGAACTGAAAAAACATGTGTGAGCAACGAGGCCCACAAACCTGACTCAGTTACACCAGCTCTGTCAGGAGGAATGGGCCAAAATTCACCAAACCTATTGTGGGAAACTTGTGGAAGGCTACCCAAAACATTTGACCCAAGTTTAAACAATTTAAAGGCAATGCTACCAAATACTAATTGACTGTATTTAACTTCTGACCCACCTGACATTTTATGAAAGAAATAAAAGCTGAAATAAATCATTCTCTCTACTATTATTCTGACATTTCACATTCTTAAAATAAAGTGGTGATCCTAACTGACCTAAGACAGGGCATTTTTTTACTAGGATTAAATGTCAGGAAATGTGAAAAACTGAGTTTAAATGTATTTGGCTAAGCTGTATGTAAACTTCCGACTTCAACTGTACACAGTGGAATTTAAAAACTCTCAAATTTCCAATTTGATCTTTAACGGAAGAGAATGCATGGTATTCGGGCCTGGCTTTGTCAATAATAAATGATACATGGATTGAATCTGCTCGTTAACACAGTAAACTCAACGTCTGTGAATGCATTGACAGACGTGGTCTCAAACTGCCACCATATTCTCTATATGGGGTAGCCTAGTGGTTAGAGTGTTGGACTAGTAACCGGAAGGTTGCAAGTTCAAACCCCCTGGCTGACAAGGTGCAAATCTGACATTCTGAACAAGGCGGTTAACCCACTGTTCCTAGGCCGTCATTGAAAATAAGAATTTGTTCTTAACTGACTTGCCTAGTTAAATAAAGGTACAATTTAATTAAAAAACAAAACAATGATGTACTACGTTGCACCAGAGCTCTACGGGGTCCTTGTTCTAAAGAACTATATTAGAGTCCAGAAGAGGACTGGCCACCCCACATAGCCTGGTTCCTCTCTAGGTTTCTAATCTCCACCCGGCACAGCCAGAAGAGGACTGGCCACCCCACATAGCCTGGTTCCTCTCTAGGTTTCTTCCTAAGGTTTTGGCCTTTCTAGGGGAGTTTTTCCTAGCCACCGTGCTTCTACACCTGCATTGCTTTGCTGTTTGGGGTTTTAGGCTGGGTTTCTGTACAGCACTTTGAGATATCAGCTGATGTACGAAGGGCTATATAAATACATTTGATTTGATTAGGGACTAGGAGGCCATTAGGGACACAGTTCCATTCTAGTCTGGGAACACATATTGTTGTACATAATGTCGTTCAGTGAGAGTGGGTGTGTTGTGGTTTTACAAAGCCCCTCCAGCCCCCCCCCTCTGGGTTTCTGAGGTAAAACAGTTTCCTAACGTCAGGGTGAATGAGAAACGGTGTGCTCTGCCGTCACTTCAGGGATGAAGATGATGGAATGTAACGTATGGATGACAGCGGTCCTTCTGTCGTTATACCTTTCAGATCATGTACTTACGGAACAACTTCCCAACTGCAAAGGTGAGATCCAGATATGATATCATTTTCATATTTTACAGTCATTTATTCACTCGTTTCTAGAGAACGAAGCTTGTTTTTTTTCCATGGTGCGTAATTTAGTTGTCACGTCGACTGCATTATGACCTGTCTTTCATGGAAACTAAAATACCTTATATTCTGGTACTTGAGTTGTCATTCATTTTTTTTAAAAACACACAAAAAAACAAGAACATTCTCAGATGATAAATTAGACGAAGAAAAGTTTTTTAAAGAATCTCGTGACAGTGATTTAGGAACAACATGTTGTACAAAGCAACATGTTGTGTGGCTGTAGTGAATGTTATGGGGCTGTAGTGAATGTTATGGGGCTGTAGTGAATGTTGTGGGGCTGTAGTGAATGTTGTGGGGCTGTAGTGAATGTTGTGGGGCTGTAGTGAATGTTATGGGGCTGTAGTGAATGTTGTGGGGCTGTAGTGAATGTTATGGGGCTGTAGTGAATGTTATGGGGCTGTAGTGAATGTTGTGGGGCTGTAGTGAATGTTGTGGGGCTGTAGTGAATGTTATGGGGCTGTAGTGAATGTTGTGAGGCTGTAGTGAATGTTGTGGGGCTGTAGTGAATGTTGTGGGGCTGTAGTGAATGTTGTGGGGCTGTAGTGAATGTTGTGCGGCTGTAGTGAATGTTGTGCGGCTGTAGTGAATGTTGTGTGGCTGTAGTGAATGTTGTGGGGCTGTAGTGAATGTTGTATGGCTGTAGTGAATATTATGGGGCTGTAGTGAATGTTGTGGGGCTGTAGTGAATGTTGTGGGGCTGTAGTGAATGTTGTGGGGCTGTAGTGAATGTTGTATGGCTGTAGTGAATATTATGGGGCTGTAGTGAATGTTGTGGGGCTGTAGTGAATGTTGTGGGGCTGTAGTGAATGTTATGGGGCTGTAGTGAATGTTGTGAGGCTGTAGTGAATGTTGTGGGGCTGTAGTGAATGTTGTGGGGCTGTAGTGAATGTTATGGGGCTGTAGTGAATGTTGTGGGGCTGTAGTGAATGTTGTGGGGCTGTAGTGAATGTTGTGGGGCTGTAGTGAATGTTGTGGGGCTGTAGTGAATGTTATGGGGCTGTAGTGAATGTTGTGGGGCTGTAGTGAATGTTATGGGGCTGTAGTGAATGTTATGGGGCTGTAGTGAATGTTGTGGGGCTGTAGTGAATGTTGTGGGGCTGTAGTGAATGTTATGGGGCTGTAGTGAATGTTGTGGGGCTGTAGTGAATGTTGTGGGGCTGTAGTGAATGTTGTGGGGCTGTAGTGAATGTTATGGGGCTGTAGTGAATGTTGTGGGGCTGTAGTGAATGTTATGGGGCTGTAGTGAATGTTATGGGGCTGTAGTGAATGTTGTGGGGCTGTAGTGAATGTTGTGGGGCTGTAGTGAATGTTATGGGGCTGTAGTGAATGTTGTGAGGCTGTAGTGAATGTTGTGGGGCTGTAGTGAATGTTGTGGGGCTGTAGTGAATGTTGTGGGGCTGTAGTGAATGTTGTGCGGCTGTAGTGAATGTTGTGCGGCTGTAGTGAATGTTGTGTGGCTGTAGTGAATGTTGTGGGGCTGTAGTGAATGTTGTATGGCTGTAGTGAATATTATGGGGCTGTAGTGAATGTTGTGGGGCTGTAGTGAATGTTGTGGGGCTGTAGTGAATGTTGTGGGGCTGTAGTGAATGTTTTTTTGGCTGTAGTGAATATTATGGGGCTGTAGTGAATGTTGTGGGGCTGTAGTGAATGTTGTGGGGCTGTAGTGAATGTTATGGGGCTGTAGTGAATGTTGTGAGGCTGTAGTGAATGTTGTGGGGCTGTAGTGAATGTTGTGGGGATGTAGTGAATGTTATGGGGCTGTAGTGAATGTTGTGGGGCTGTAGTGAATGTTGTGGGGCTGTAGTGAATGTTATGGGGCTGTAGTGAATGTTGTGAGGCTGTAGTGAATGTTGTGGGGCTGTAGTGAATGTTGTGGGGCTGTAGTGAATGTTGTATGGCTGTAGTGACTATTATGGGGCTGTAGTGAATGTTGTGGGGCTGTAGTGAATGTTGTGGGGCTGTAGTGAATGTTATGGGGCTGTAGTGAATGTTGTGAGGCTGTAGTGAATGTTGTGGGGCTGTAGTGAATGTTGTGGGGCTGTAGTGAATGTTATGGGGCTGTAGTGAATGTTATGGGGCTGTAGTGAATGTTATGGGGCTGTAGTGAATGTTGTGAGGCTGTAGGGAATGTTGTGGGGCTGTAGTGAATGTTGTGGGGCTGTAGTGAATGTTATGGGGCTGTAGTGAATGTTGTGGGGCTGTAGTGAATGTTATGGGGCTGTAGTGAATGTTGTGGGGCTGTAGTGAATGTTATGGGGCTGTAGTGAATGTTATGGGGCTGTAGTGAATGTTGTGAGGCTGTAGTGAATGTTGTGGGGCTGTAGTGAATGTTGTGGGGCTGTAGTGAATGTTGTGGGGCTGTAGTGAATGTTGTGCGGCTGTAGTGAATGTTGTGCGTCTGTAGTGAATGTTGTGGGGCTGTAGTGAATGTTGTTGGGCTGTAGTGAATGTTGTGCGGCTGTAGTGAATGTTGTGGGGCTGTAGTGAATGTTATGGGGCTGTAGTGAATGTTGTGAGGCTGTAGTGAATGTTGTGGGGCTGTAGTGAATGTTGTGGGGCTGTAGTGAATGTTGTGCGGCTGTAGTGAATGTTGTGCGGCTGTAGTGAATGTTGTGTGGCTGTAGTGAATGTTGTGGGGCTGTAGTGAATGTTGTATGGCTGTAGTGAATATTATGGGGCTGTAGTGAATGTTGTGGGGCTGTAGTGAATGTTGTGGGGCTGTAGTGAATGTTGTATGTCTGTAGTGAATGTTGTGCGGCTGTAGGGAATGTTGTGCGGCTGTAGTGAATGTTGTGGGGCTGTAGTGAATGGATATACTGTAGTTTACTCCTATACTTGGTATTTATATTCTATATTCTATCTGCTGTCACAGATGGGTTAATTGTATCTTCATATACAAACCAGATGGGTTCAGAGATCCATTTTATAAACCACTTCCTGTCTGAGCAAACAGGGCTGTGTGATGTGAGGCGTAAACAACCGCTGCACTCTGCTACTCCAGCGTGTCTTATGTGTCACAAGCTAGTACGCTACGGTAGTAACTGAGTGAACAAAACATTAAGAACACCTGCTCTTTCCGTGACACAGCTGGTCAGTCTCGGTCCACGTGAAGGCTATGATCCCTTATCGATGTCACATGTTAAGTCCACGTGAAAATCAGGGTAGATGAAAGGAGGGAGGAGACGGGTTAAGAAAGTGTTCATGTCTGGTGTGCTCCTCTATATATCCTCCTCTACAGATCATCTGAGGTGAAGTTTCCCCTACGTACAGATCAGAGATCAGTTTACCCCTCCCCCCAATTCGTAATCATTTCTTTGTAGGAAGAAATGCAAAACTGATCCGGGATCAGCTTCTAGGGGGCAACTTCATCCCCGGCACCTCTACAGGCTGTCTTGATTACTGGCATCACTCCTCCACCGATATGAGTGATTCCACTGGTGGGATTTGAACCCCGGACTTCCTGCTTGGGAAACCAACGTCTTATCCGTATTTGGTCCAACGGGCAGGGCTCTGAATTAACATTTTTCATCAGGTAGGACCCCGGTGTTTCCAACAACAACAAAAAGTCTGGAGAACAACACCAAATCTAAGAGCACCAGAATGCATGTTTTTAATTGGCTGAGATATAGCAAGTTGGGCCTATATGCTGACACCGATCCACATCACCAAGCTCCCATTCTGACACCGATCCACATCACCAAGCTCCCATGCTGACACCGATCCACATCACCAAGCTCCCATGCTGACACCGATCCACATCACCAAGCTCCCATGCTGACACCGATCCACATCACCAAGCCCCCATGCTGACACCGATCCACATCACCAAGCTCCCATGCTGACACCGATCCACATCACCAAGCCCCCATGCTGACACCGATCCACATCACCAAGCCTCCAAAGCCCCCATGCTGACACCGATCCACATCACCAAGCCCCCAAGCTCCCATGCTGACACCGATCCACATCACCAAGCCTCCAAAGCCCCCATGCTGACACCGATCCACATCACCAAGCCCCCAAGCCCCCATGCTGACACCGATCCACATCACCAAGCCCCCATGCTGACACCGATCCACATCACCAAGCCCCCATGCTGACACCGATCCGCATCACCAAGCCCACATGCTGACACCGATCCACATCACCAAGCCCCCATGCTGACACCGATCCACATCAAACCCACCACAAGCCCCCATGCTGATACGAATCCACATCAAACCCACCCCAAGCCCCCATGCTGATACTAATCCACATCAAACCCACCCCAAGCCCCTATGCTGATACGAATCCACATCAAACCCACCACAAGCCCCTATGCTAACACGGATCCACATCAAACCCACCACAAGCCCCTATGCTAACACGAATCCACATCAAACCCACCCCAAGCCCCCATGCTGATACGAATCCACATCAAACCCACCCCAAGCCCCTATGCTAACACGAATCCACATCAAACCCACCACAAGCCCCTGCGCTAACACGAATCCACATCAAACCCACCCCAAGCCCCTATGCTAACACGAATCTACATCAAACCCACCCCAAGCCCCTATGCTAACACAAATCCACATCAAACCCACCACAAGCCCCTGCGCTAACACGAATCCACATCAAACCCACCCCAAGCCCCTATGCTAACACGAATCCACATCAAACCCACCACAAGCCCCTGCGCTAACACGAATCTACATCAAACCCACCACAAGCCCCTGCGCTAACACGAATCTACATCAAACCCACCACAAGCCCCTGCGCTAACACGAATCTACATCAAACCCACCACAAGCCCCTATGCTAACACGAATCTACATCAAACCCACCCCAAGCCCCTGCGCTAACACGAATCCACATCAAACCCACCCCAAGCCCCTATGCTAACATGAATCTACATCAAACCCACCACAAGCCCCTATGCTAACACGAATCCACATCAAACCCACCACAAGCCCCTGCGCTAACACGAATCCACATCAAACCCACCCCAAGCCCCTATGCTAACACAAATCTACATCAAACCCACCACAAGCCCCTGCGCTAACACAAATCTACATCAAACCCACCCCAAGCCCCCATGCTGATACGGATCCACATCAAACCCACCCCAAGCCCCTATGCTAACACGGATCCACATCAAACCCACCACAAGCCCCCATGCTGATACGGATCCACATCAAACCCACCCCAAGCCCCTATGCTGATACGGATCCACATCAAACCCACCCCAAGCCCCTATGCTAACACGGATCCACATCAAAACCACCACAAGCCCCTGCGCTTACAAATTCCTATTTAAAGCCTCAGTCCGCAGTTGAAACAATAACAAAGCGTTTCCTGTTTCGTTAAAAAGCTGTGTGACGGGGCTGGAGAAATGTGGCACTCTGAAATTCAAAGACCGCGCAATTGATGCAAGGACTGACCATCCCATAATATCTCAATTGTAGTTTGAACTATGTTTCGAGGCTATATAATGCAGTGTTTGTTTACATTTACTTTGTTAAGTCAAAAATGGATGTAGCGACTAGACCGTTTATCGATATGAGTCCGCCTCCAGCTGCCATGAGGAGACAACACGTTGTGGTCTACCTCCAGCTGCCATGAGGAGACAACACGTTGTGATCTACCTCCAGCTGCCATGAGGAGACAACACGTTGTGATCTACCTCCAGCTGCCATGAGGAGACAACACGTTGTGGTCTGCCTCCAGCTGCCATGTGGAGACAACACGTTGTGGTCTACCTCCAGCTGCCATGAGGAGACAACACGTTGTGGTCCGCCTCCAGCTGCCATGTGAAGATCATCTCTGATTGGTTCTTCAACCGTTTAGTTAGACAGAACCTCACCCAGAGAGCTGTACATGTCAGTGTGTTAGACAGAAAATCACCCAGAGAGCTGTACATGTCAGTGTGTTAGACAGAACCTCACCCAGAGAGCTGTACATGTCAGTGTGTTAGACAGAACCTCACCCAGAGAGCTGTACATGTCAGTGTGTTAGACAGAACCTCACCCAGAGAGCTGTACAGGTCAGTGTGTTAGACAGAACCTCCCCCAGAGAGCTGTACAAGTCAGTGTGTTAGACAGAACCTGGTTAGACAGACAGAACCTAACATTAACCAACCTGACAGAGCTTGAGAGGATCTGCAGAGAAGAATGGGAGAAACACCCCAAATACAGGTGTGCCAAGCTTGTAGCGTCATACCCAAGAAGACTCGAGGCTGTAATCACTGCAAAATGTGCTTCAACAAAGTACTGAGTAAAGGGTCTGAATACTTATGTAAATGTGGTATTTCAGTTTTTTAAATGTATTTATACATTTGCCAAATTTACTAAAATAATGTAATGTCCAAAAAATATATTAAAAGCACACTTGTGCAGAAACAATTGCATATAGCCAGCATCCTTTTCTGCAGTTGAAGTTTTGATTTATTACATTGTTCCTCATATTTAGCTTGTTCAAATATTTAGTTCATTTTATCAGCTGAATAATGTTGTACTTTTAATTACACATTAACCTGGGCAGTGACAGACCACGTCTAGAGAGGACGGAGAAAGCTTAATCAGTAACGTCGTCATAATGGAAACTCACACGTCATAGTCTAGCAGACTCAACCCATCACAGCTTCCTGTCCACGGGGCGTGTACTTTTACATCAAGCTGCCTCACGCTGCAGAAACAGGAGATAGGCTCCTACCCTATTGGCCGTCCTGTCTCGTCCTGGCATACTTAACCCACCCTCCTGTTTCCCCATACAGACAGACCACTGTACATCCAGCGTGTGTCTCTCCACAGCAGAGTGTCCATCTCCTGCCCCAACACGACAGGGGAGGATCTGAGCTTCCACCTGTCGTTGAACCAGTCCCTCGTTCACACCACAGTGCTCGAGAGGAACCAGATCCACACCAGAACCAACCAAACAGACACCTGGGCCCAGTTCTATCTAGTTGACCAAAATCGGAACCAGAACTTGATCAACCGCTATGTGTTCACGGTCAACAGCACAGGCCTGTACACCTGCATAGCGGAAAGGATGAGGTCTCCTCTGCCTTATCAAGAGGACTCTGTTCAGACTCTACTGATTGAAGGTAAGGGGCCGTCTACAGAAACAGTCGTACTGAACAAATGAACTAGCCTGGTCCCAGATCTGTTTCGTTTTCTTGATACCTCGATCGTCGTCATTGGCAACGAATGACAGGGAGTTGGTATGATACAGCACAAAACAGTTTGAAAATTAAAGTGACGTGGTCAAGGTACACAACATCCCAGGTGAAGCCTGGTTGTGGCTCGGCTCGTGAAGTGGATGAATTATAGCTTCTTATTTCTGGTTTCTACTGCGTTCTGATTGGTTCACAGAGAAGCAGTGCTTGACACACCGAGATCCACTGGCGAATCAAGATCAAGATCCTCTGGCCAACCAGAATTGTGCAGAGGTTTCTAAACCCCTCCCCCTGTGTCCATTATTGGTGGGATGTGGCTTTCTTCTCTACAGCATCATCATCACGATCATCGCCATCGTCCTCTGGGTCAGTTTTCATTTCATGTTATTGACCCTGACCCTAACACTGACCCTGACCCTGACCCTGACCCTGAGAGTCTGGTCACTCCGTTTATTATTATAGCCAAGAAAGTCCACTCCGAAACATCTGTTGTCCAGAGATTCCTGGGAGTCCTGGGAGTCCTGGCAGTCCTGGGAGTCCTGGGAGTCCTGGGAGTCCTGGGAGTCCAGGGAGTCCAGACAGTCCTGGGAGTCCAGACAGTCCTGGGAGTCCAGATAGTCCTGGGAGTCCAGGGAGTCCAGACAGTCCTGGGAGTCCAGACAGTCCAGACAGTCCAGGGAGTCCTGGCAGCCCCGACAGTCCTGGCAGTCCAGACAGTCCAGACATTCCTGGCAGTCCTGGCAGTCCTGGCAGTCCTGGCAGTCCAGGGAGTCCTGGCAGTCCTGGGAGTCCTGACAGTCCTGGGAGTCCAGGGAGTCCAGGGAGTCCAGGGAGTCCAGGGAGTCCAGACAGTCCAGGGAGTCCAGGGAGTCCAGACAGTCCAGACAGTCCAGGGAGTCCTGGCAGTCCAGACAGTCCAGACAGTCCTGGGAGTCCAGACAGTCCAGACAGTCCAGACAGTCCAGGGAGTCCAGACAGTCCAGGGAGTTCAGACAGTCCTGGGAGTCCAGACAGTCCAGACAGTCCAGACAGTCCAGGGAGTCCAGACAGTCCAGGGAGTTCAGACAGTCCAGACAGTCCAGGGAGTCCAGACAGTCCAGGGAGTCCAGACAGTCCAGACAGTCCAGACAGTCCAGGGAGTCCAGACAGTCCAGGGAGTTCAGACAGTCCAGACAGTCCTGGGAGTCCTGGCAGTCCAGGGTACGATAAAAAAATGCTTTTATTTGTTATGCCCCCAGCTCATATAATATCCTTCAGGCACCTTGAAGCTGGACTTTCTGGTCTCCATTGTGTAAATGGAGTGGTATATGTTGTGTTCCGTTTTGATTCATCTCGTTGTGTTGTATTGATGTTGATGTGTTTTTTTTTCCTCAGAGGAAGCTGAAGAAGGAAGTGTCTGTTCAGAGTGACTACGTGAACATGAAGCCTGGAGAGAAGACGAGGCCTAAGAGAGTCCAGCATCCAGTCACAAGGAGATTCTGATTCTGGTCATTCCTATGGCTGTGTACCTAATGGCACCCTATTCTCTATGGCTCTATGGCTGTGTACTTAATGGCACCCTATTCTCTATGGTCCTATGGCACCTTATTCTCTATGGCTCTATGGCACCCTATTCTCTATGGTCCTATGGTACCCTATTCTCTATGGCACCCTATTCTCTCTGGTCCTATGGTACCCTATTCTCTATGGCACCCTATTCTCTATGTCTCTATGGCTGTGTACCTAATGGCACCCTATTCTCTATGGTCCTATGGCTGTGTACCTAATGGCACCCTATTATCTATGGTCCTATGGCTGTGTACCTAATGGCACCCTATTCTCTATGGCTCTATTCCCCCCAATGCACCAACAACCAAGAGAATGAACCCCCACCCACAAGAACCCCCCAATGCACCAACAACCAAGAGAATGAACCCCCACCCACAAGAACCCCCCAATGCACCAACAACCAAGAGAATGAACCCCCACCCCCAAGAACCCCCCAATGCACCAACAACCAAGAGAATGAACCCCACCCCCAAGAAACCCCCAATGCACCAACAACCAAGAGAATGAACCCCACCCCCAATGCACCAACAACCAAGAGAATGAACCCCCACCCCAAGAACCCCTCAATGCACCAACAACCAAGAGAATGAACCCCTACCCCCAAGAACCCCCCCCAATGCACCAACAACCAAGAGAATGAACCCCCACCCCAAGAACCCCCCCAATGCACCAACAACCAAGAGAATGAACCCCTACCCCCAAGAACCCCCCAAAGCACCAACAACCAAGAGAATGAACCCCTACCCCCAAGAACCCCCCAAAGCACCAACAACCAAGAGAATGAACCCCACCCCCAAGAAACCCCCAATGCACCAACAACCAAGAGAATGTACCCTTACCCCCAAGAACCCCCCAAAGCACCAGCAACCAAGAGAATGAACCCCTACCCCCAAGAACCCCCCAAAGCACCAACAACCAAGAGAATTAGCACCCACCCCCAAGAACCCCCCCAAAGCACCAACAACCAAGAGAATGAACCCCCAAGAACCCCCCAAAGCACCAACAACCAAGAGAATGAACCCCTACCCCCAAGAAGCCCCCCAATGCACCAGCAACCAAGATAATGAACCCCCACCCCCAAGAACCCCCCCCCCCCAATGCACCAACAACCAAGAGAATGAACCCCGATCCCCGAGAACCCCCCCAATGCACCAGCAACCAAGAGAATGAACCCCACACCCAATAAACCCCCGATGCACCAACAACCAAGAGAATGAACCCCTACCCCAAGAACCCCCCCAAAGCACCAACAACCAAGAGAATGAACCCCTACCCCCAAGAACCCCCCAATGCACCAACAACCAAGAGAATGAACCGCACACCCAATAAACCCACAATGCACCAACAACCAAGAGAATGAACCCCTACCCCCAAGAACCCCCCCAAAGCACCAACAACCAAGAGAATGAACCCCTACCCCCAAGAACCCCCCAATGCACCAACAACCAAGAGAATGAACCCCACCCCCAAGAACCCCCCCAAAGCACCAACAACCAAGAGAATGAACCCCTACCCCCAAGAACCCCCCAAAGCACCAACAACCAAGAGAATGAACCCCACCCCCAAGAACCCCCCAAAGCACCAACAACCAAGAGAATGAACCCCACCCCCAAGAACCCCCCAAAGCACCAACAACCAAGAGAATGAACCCCACCCCCAAGAACCCCCCCAATGCACCAACAACCAAGAGAATGAACCCCCACCCCCAAGAACCCCCCCAATGCACCAACAACCAAGAGAATGAACCCCTACCCCCAAGAACCCCCCAAAGCACCAACAACCAAGAGAATGAACCCCTACCCCCAAGAACCCCCCAAAGCACCAACAACCAAGAGAATGAACCCCACCCCCAAGAAACCCCCAATGCACCAACAACCAAGAGAATGAACCCTTACCCCCAAGAACCCCCCAAAGCACCAGCAACCAAGAGAATGAACCCCTACCCCCAAGAACCCCCCAAAGCACCAACAACCAAGAGAATTAGCACCCACCCCCAAGAACCCCCCCAAAGCACCAACAACCAAGAGAATTAACCCCCAAGAACCCCCCAAAGCACCAACAACCAAGAGAATGAACCCCTACCCCCAAGAAGCCCCCCAATGCACCAGCAACCAAGATAATGAACCCCCACCCCCAAGAACCCCCCCCCCCCAATGCACCAACAACCAAGAGAATGAACCCCGATCCCTGAGAACCCCCCCAATGCACCAGCAACCAAGATAATGAACCCCCACCCCCAAGAACCCCCCCCCCCCCCCAATGCACCAACAACCAAGAGAATGAACCCCACACCCAATAAACCCCCAATGCACCAACAACCAAGAGAATGAACCCCACCCCCAAGAACCCCCCAAAGCACCAACAACCAAGAGAATGAACCCCACCCCCAAGAACCCCCCAAAGCACCAACAACCAAGAGAATGAACCCCACCCCCAAGAACCCCCCCAAAGCACCAACAACCAAGAGAATGAACCCCTACCCCCAAGAACCCCCCAATGCACCAACAACCAAGAGAATGAACCCCACACCCAATAAACCCACAATGCACCAACAACCAAGAGAATGAACCCCTACCCCCAAGAACCCCCCCAAAGCACCAACAACCAAGAGAATGAACCCCTACCCCCAAGAACCCCCCAAAGCACCAACAACCAAGAGAATGAACCCCTACCCCCAAGAACCCCCCAAAGCACCAACAACCAAGAGAATGAACCCCACCCCCAATAACCCCCCAAAGCACCAACAACCAAGAGAATGAACCCCCACCCCTAAGAACCCCCCAAAGCACCAACAACCAAGAGAATGAACCCCACCCCCAAGAACCCCCCAATGCACCAACAACCAAGAGAATGAACCCCCACCCCTAAGAACCCCCCAATGCACCAACAACCAAGAGAATGAACCCCACCCCCAAGAACCCCCCAAAGCACCAACAACCAAGAGAATGAACCCCACCCCCAAGAACCCCCCAAAGCACCAACAACCAAGAGAATGAACCCCACCCCCAAGAACCCCCCAAAGCACCAACAACCAAGAGAATGAACCCCACCCCCAAGAACCCCCCAAAGCACCAACAACCAAGAGAATGAACCTCACCCCCAAGAACCCCCCAAAGCACCAACAACCAAGAGAATGAACCCCACCCCCAAGAACCCCCCAAAGCACCAACAACCAAGAGAATGAACCCCACCCCCAAGAACCCCCCAAAGCACCAACAACCAAGAGAATGAACCCCACCCCCAAGAACCCCCCAAAGCACCAACAACCAAGAGAATGAACCCCACCCCCAAGAACCCCCCAAAGCACCAACAACCAAGAGAATGAACCCCCACCCCTAAGAACCCCCCAAAGCACCAACAACCAAGAGAATGAACCCCACACCCAAGAACCCCCCAAAGCACCAACAACCAAGAGAATGAACCCCACCCCCAAGAACCCCCCAAAGCACCAACAACCAAGAGAATGAACCCCCACCCCTAAGAACCCCCCAAAGCACCAACAACCAAGAGAATGAACCCCACCCCCAAGAACCCCCCAATGCACCAACAACCAAGAGAATGAACCCCCACCCCCAAGAACCCCCCCAAAGCACCAACAACCAAGAGAATGAACCCCTACCCCTAAGAACCCCCCAATGCACCAACAACCAAGAGAATGAACCCCACCCCCAAGAACCCCCCAAAGCACCAACAACCAAGAGAATGAACCCCACCCCCAAGAACCCCCCAAAGCACCAACAACCAAGAGAATGAACCCCACCCCCAAGAACCCCCCAATGCACCAACAACCAAGAGAATGAACCCCCACCCCCAAGAACCCCCCAATGCACCAACAACCAAGAGAATGAACAACCAAGAGAATGAACCCCCACCCCCAAGAACCCCCCAATGCACCAACAACCAAGAGAATGAACAACCAAGAGAATGAACAACCAAGAGAATGAACAACCAAGAGAATGAACAACCAAGAGAATGAACAACCAAGAGAATGAACAACCAAGAGAATGAAAGGAAGACAGAAGAAAACAGCAAATCAACAATGCAAAACAATAGGACATGAAGGACAACTAAAACCATAACAGCAATGCCAACTGTATATGTTTGTGTGCATGTCTGGCACTATTACATGTATGTATGTTTTCTTGTATGTGTTTATTTGAATGAGAGTGTGTGTATATGCATGTGTACAAACACCTGCACGGCATCAGCCTCAGGCAA
Organism: Oncorhynchus clarkii lewisi; assembly: GCF_045791955.1. Taxonomy (NCBI): domain Eukaryota; kingdom Metazoa; phylum Chordata; class Actinopteri; order Salmoniformes; family Salmonidae; genus Oncorhynchus; species Oncorhynchus clarkii. Next base: position 50,583,644 of record NC_092168.1, on the reverse strand, counting down.
ACCGGCATTAGTTGTAAAAACACTGCCCTCTTAGTGTCATTCACTTTTATTATGTTTTATTTTGACTTTTTTATTTATTTAATGTTTTACTTTTATCTTTGACCATCATTCTATCTTCCACACAGCAACTCCACTCCCACTTGTCTCCAATTCCACATCCCAACCCCTTAGCTTCCCTCAGCCCAACCCATCCCAACCCTCAGCTTCCCTCAGCCCATCCCATCCCAACCCTCAGCTTCCACCAGCCCATCCCTTCCCAACCCTCAGCTTCCCTCAGCCCATCCCAACCCTCAGCTTCCCTCAGCCCATCCCATCCCAACCCTCAGCTTCCCTCAGCCCATCCCATCCCAACCCTCAGCTTCCCTCAGCCCATCCCATCTATCTCTGCTGGCCACCCTCTTCGTGTTTCTACGCAACACATATCTTTCAACTATGCTGTGATGTTTACCGTACAATTTCAATCTGTCGAATCAAACAGAATCCATAGATTGCGAGTTGAAGATAAGTATTAGTATATTAGTAATTGACTGACCAGGTCTCTCCAGATCTCCTAACAGTACTATTTCTAGGGTCAATTTTAGATCAATGCTGTGCATTTTCAGCCATTCCTGAACCTGAGACCAGAAACAGGCTGCCTGAGGGCAATACCAAAATAAATGGTCTATTGATTCTGTATCCTCACAACAAAATCTGCTTCGCTGATTTTATGTCCAAAATATTCAACATTTTGTTGGTGGGAAGAATTCTATATAATAATTTTAGCTGAAAAGCACAAAGTCTTGAATCTTGCGTTGTTTTATATATCAACTCATACACCCTGTACCATGGAAAATCTCTTCCCAACTATTTTGCAACCTGTATGGCACAGTTGTTATTCTGTTCCTCAAATGAAACTTTCCTATTTATGCTATTTTTATTCCTCCTCCAGTTTTGATCCTTTATATTGGGCAGACTGACCAGTTCCTTGCCTCCTCCATTTTTGGGGTAATGCTGAAATCAATTGGTTGAACTCTTGGATTGAGCAGATCCGTACAATTCTGATAAGTCCATGAAGGACATAACTCTACCATTCCAACTTACAATATAATTTAAGAACAAAATACCCTTTTCAAACATCTTTCCCATAAATACAGGTATTTTATCAACCAGCACATTTGAGTTCAGCCATAGTATTTGTTCTATCTTTTCAGGGGGATGAAATTGAAATTGTAGCCAGCTCTGCAATGCTTGTTTGAAAAAGAGAGATACTTTAAAAAATATATAATTTTCAATTAATCGAAAATGAGACATAGCGATCTGCAAAAAGACCATTTTTAAACAATGGATGAGCTTTTCTTAGTAATCTACTTGAGAACCATTTAGGGTTCAAATAAAACTTTTGAATGAGTGAAGCCTTCAGAGAGAGGTTTAGTGCTTTTATATTTAATAATCTCATCTGACAGGGTTTTTAAACCAAGGGAAAGGAACTGTGATTAGGCAGGAAACAGGAGGAGGTGTGTCTTCTGATTGATGACTGATTGGTGACTGATTGGGGAGTGATGATTGCCACCTGTGAGGGGAGAAGGAGTCATAGTCATATTAACAACCTATTATCCCAGTCATTATCCCAGTCAAATTAGCAAGCCATTATCCCAGTGATATTAACAACCCATTATCCCAGTCATATTAACAACCCATTATCCCAGTCATATTAACAACCCATTATCTTAGTCATATTAACTACCCAGTATCCCAGTCATTATCCCTAGTCATTATCATAGTCATATTAACAAACCATTATCCCAGTCACATTAACAACCCATTATCCCAGTCATATTAGCAACCCATTATCCCAGTCATATTAGCAACCTATTATCCCAGTCATTTTAACATCCCATTATCCAGGTCATATAACAACCCATTATCCCAATCGTATTAACAACCCATTATCCCAGTCATTATCCCAGTCATATTAACAACCCATTATCCCAGTTAACATCCTAGTCATATTAACAACTCATTATCCTAGTCATATTAACAACCTATTATCCCAGTCATATTAACAACTCATTATCCTAGTCATATTAACAACCCATTATCCTAGTCATATTAACAACCCATTATCCCAGTCATATTAACAACTCATTATCCCAGTCATATTAACAACCCATTATCCCAGTCATATTAACGACTCATTATCCTAGTCATATTGACAACCCTTTATCCCAGTCATATTAACAACACATTATCCCAGTCATATTAACAACTCATTATCCTAGTTATATTAACTACCCATTATCCCGGTCATTATCCCGAGTCATTATCCCAGTGATATTAACAACCCATTATCCCAGTCATATTAGCAACCCATTATCCCAGTCATGTTAACAACCCATTATCCCAGTCATATTAACAACCCTTTATCCCAGTCATATTAACAACCCATTATCCCAGTCATACTAACAACTCATTATCCTAGTCATATTAACTACCCATTATCCCGGTCATTATTCCGAGTCATTATCCCAGTGATATTAACAACCCATTATCCCAGTCATATTAACAAACCATTATCCCAGTCATATTAACAGCCCATTATCCCAGTCACATTAACAACCCATTATCCCAGTCATATTAACAACACTTTATCCCAGTCATATTAACAACCCATTATCCCAGTCATACTAACAACTCATTATCCTAGTCATATTAACTACCCATTATCCCGGTCATTATCCCGAGTCATTATCCCAGTGATATTAACAACCCATTATCCCAGTCATATTAACAAACCATTATCCCAGTCATATTAACAACCCATTATCCCAGTCACATTAACAACCCATTATCCCTGTCATATTAGCAACCCATTATTCCAGTCATGTTAACAACCCATTATCCCAGTCATATTAACAACCCATTATCCCAGTCACATTAACAACCCATTATCCCAGTCATATTAGCAACCCATTATCCCAGTCATATTAGCAACCCATTATTCCAGTCATATTAACAACCAATTATCCCAGTCACATTAACAACTCATTATCCCAGTCATATTAACGACTCATTATCCTAGTCATATTGACAACCCTTTATCCCAGTCATATTAACAACACATTATCCCAGTCATATTAACAACTCATTATCCTAGTTATATTAACTACCCATTATCCCGGTCATTATCCCGAGTCATTATCCCAGTGATATTAACAACCCATTATCCCAGTCATATTAACAACCCATTATCCCAGTCATATTAACAACCCATTATCCCAGTTACATTAACAACCCATTATCCCTGTCATATTAGCAACCCATTATTCCAGCCATATTAACAACCAATTATCCCAGTCACATTAACAACCCATTATCCCAGTCACATTAACAACCCATTATCCCAGTCATATTAACAACCCATTATCCCTGTCATATTAGCAACCCATTATTCCAGTCATATTAACAACCAATTATCCCAGTCACATTAACAACCCATTATCCCAGTCACATTAACAACCCATTATCCCAGTCATATTAACAACCCATTATCCCAGTCACATTAACAACCCATTATCCCTGTCATATTAGCAACCCATTATTCCAGTCATATTAACAACCAATTATCCCAGTCACATTAACAACCCATTATCCCAGTCACATTAACAACCCATTATCCCAGTCATATTAGCAACCCATTATCCCAGTCATGTTAACAACCCATTATCCCAGTCATATTAACAACCCATTATCCCAGTCACATTAACAACCCATTATCCCAGTCATATTAGCAACCCATTATCCCAGTCATAATAGCAACCCATTATTCCAGTCATATTAACAACCAATTATCCCAGTCACATTAACAACTCATTATCCCAGTCATATGAACGACTCATTATCCTAGTCATATTGACAACCCTTTATCCCAGTCATATTAACAACACATTATCCCAGTCATATTAACAACTCATTATCCTAGTTATATTAACTACCCATTATCCCGGTCATTATCCCGAGTCATTATCCCAGTGATATTAACAACCCATTATCCCAGTCAAATTAACAACCCATTATCCCAGTTACATTAACAACCCATTATCCCTGTCATATTAGCAACCCATTATTCCAGCCATATTAACAACCAATTATCCCAGTCACATTAACAACCCATTATCCCAGTCACATTAACAACCCATTATCCCAGTCATATTAGCAACCCATTATCCCTGTCATGTTAACAACCCATTATCCCAGTCATATTAACAACCCTTTATCCCAGTCACATTAACAACCCATTATCCCAGTCAAATTAGCAACCCATTATCCCAGTCATATTAACAACTCATTATCCTAGTTATATTAACTACCCATTATCCCGGTCATTATCGTGAGTCATTATCCCAGTGATATTAACAACCCATTATCCCAGTCATATTAACAAACCATTATCCCAGTCATATTAACAACCCATTATCACAGTCACATTAACAACCCATTATCCCTGTCATATTAGCAACCCATTATTCCAGTCATATTAACAACTAATTATCACAGTCACATTAACAACCCATTATCCCAGTCACATTAACAACCCATTATCCCAGTCATATTAGCAACCCATTATCCCAGTCATATTAGCAACCCATTATTCTAGTCATATTAACAACCAATTATCCCAGTCACATTAACAACTCATTATCCCAGTCATATTAACGACTCATTATCCTAGTCATATTGACAACCCTTTATCCCAGTCATATTAACAACACATTATCCCAGTCATATTAACAACTCATTATCCTAGTTATATTAACTACCCATTATCCCGGTCATTATCCCGAGTCATTATCCCAGTGATATTAACAACCCATTATCCCAGTCATATTAACAACCCATTATCCCAGTCATATTAACAACCCATTATCCCTGTCATATTAGCAACCCATTATTCCAGTCATGTTAACAACCCATTATCCCAGTCATATTAACAACCCATTATCCCAGTCACATTAACAACCCATTATCCCAGTCATATTAGCAACCCATTATCCCAGTCATAATAGCAACCCATTATTCCAGTCATATTAACAACCAATTATCCCAGTCACATTAACAACTCATTATCCCAGTCATATGAACGACTCATTATCCTAGTCATATTGACAACCCTTTATCCCAGTCATATTAACAACACATTATCCCAGTCATATTAACAACTCATTATCCTAGTTATATTAACTACCCATTATCCCGGTCATTATCCCGAGTCATTATCCCAGTGATATTAACAACCCATTATCCCAGTCAAATTAACAACCCATTATCCCAGTTACATTAACAACCCATTATCCCTGTCATATTAGCAACCCATTATTCCAGCCATATTAACAACCAATTATCCCAGTCACATTAACAACCCATTATCCCAGTCACATTAACAACCCATTATCCCAGTCATATTAGCAACCCATTATCCCTGTCATGTTAACAACCCATTATCCCAGTCATATTAACAACCCTTTATCCCAGTCACATTAACAACCCATTATCCCAGTCAAATTAGCAACCCATTATCCCAGTCATATTAACAACTCATTATCCTAGTTATATTAACTACCCATTATCCCGGTCATTATCGTGAGTCATTATCCCAGTGATTTTAACAACCCATTATCCCAGTCATATTAACAAACCATTATCCCAGTCATATTAACAACCCATTATCACAGTCACATTAACAACCCATTATCCCTGTCATATTAGCAACCCATTATTCCAGTCATATTAACAACCAATTATCACAGTCACATTAACAACCCATTATCCCAGTCACATTAGCAACCCATTATCCCAGTCATATTAGCAACCCATTATCCCAGTCATATTAGCAACCCATTATTCTAGTCATATTAACAACCAATTATCCCAGTCACATTAACAACTCATTATCCCAGTCATATTAACGACTCATTATCCTAGTCATATTGACAACCCTTTATCCCAGTCATATTAACAACACATTATCCCAGTCATATTAACAACTCATTATCCTAGTTATATTAACTACCCATTATCCCGGTCATTATCCCGAGTCATTATCCCAGTGATATTAACAACCCATTATCCCAGTCATATTAACAACCCATTATCCCAGTCATATTAACAACCCATTATCCCTGTCATATTAGCAACCCATTATTCCAGTCATATTAACAACCAATTATCCCAGTCATATTAACAACCCATTATCCCAGTCACATTAACAACCCATTATCCCAGTCATATTAACAACCCATTATCCCAGTCACATTAACAACCCATTATCCCAGTCATATTAGCAACCCATTATCCCAGTCATATTAGCAACCCATTATTCCAGTCATATTAACAACCAATTATCCCAGTCACATTAACAACTCATTATCCCAGTCATATTAACAACCCATTATCCCAGTCATATTAACAAACCATTATCCCAGTCATATTAACAACCCACACTTCCGGCGCCGACAGAGATGGCCGCCTCGCTTCGCGTTCCTAGGAAACTTTGCAGTTTTTTGTTTTTTTACGTGTTATTTCTTACATTAGTACCCCAGGTCATCTTAGGTTTCATTACATACAGTCGAGAAGAACTACTGAATATAAGATCAGCATCAACTCACCATCAGTACGACCAAGAATATGTTTTTCGCGACGCGGATCCTGTGTTCTGCCTTACAAACAGGACAACGGAGTGGATCCTATGCAGCGACCCAAAAAAACGACTCCGAAAGAGAGGGAAACGAGGCGGTCTTCTGGTCAGACTCCGGAGACGGGCACAGCGCGCACCACTCCCTAGCATTCTTCTTGCCAATGTCCAGTCTCTTGACAACAAGGTTGATGAAATCCGAGCAAGGGTAGCATTCCAGAGGGACATCAGAGACTGTAACGTTCTTTGCTTCACGGAAACGTGGCTTACTGGAGAGACGCAATCCGAAGCGGTGCAGCCAACAGGTTTCTCCACGCATCGCGCAGACAGGAAAAAACATCTTTCTGGTAAAAAGAGGGGCGGGGGCGTATGCCTTATGACTAACGTGACATGGTGCGATGAAAGAAACATACAGGAACTCAAATCCTTCTGTTCACCTGATTTAGAATTCCTCACAATCAAATGTAGACCGCATTATCTACCAAGAGAATTCTCTTCGATTATAATCACAGCCGTATATATCCCCCCCCAAGCAGACACATCGATGGCTCTGAACGAACTTTATTTAACTCTCTGCAAACTGGAAACAATTTATCCGGAGGCTGCATTCATTGTAGCTGGGGATTTTAACAAGGCTAATCTGAAAACAAGACTCCCCAAATTTTATCAGCATATCGATTGCGCAACCAGGGGAGGAAAGACCTTGGACCATTGTTACTCTAACTTCCGCGACGCATATAAGGCCCTGCCCCGCCCCCCTTTCGGAAAAGCTGACCACGACTCCATTTTGTTGATCCCTGCCTACAGACAGAAACTAAAACAAGAGGCTCCCACGCTGAGGTCTGTCCAACGCTGGTCCGACCAAGCTGACTCCACACTCCAAGACTGCTTCCATCACGTGGACTGGGAGATGTTTCGTATTGCGTCAGATAACAACATTGACGAATACGCTGATTCGGTGTGCGAGTTCATTAGAACGTGCGTTGAAGATGTCGTTCCCATAGCAACGATTAAAACATTCCCTAACCAGAAACCGTGGATTGATGGCAGCATTCGTGTGAAACTGAAAGCGCGAACCACTGCTTTTAATCAGGGCAAGGTGTCTGGTAACATGACCGAATACAAACAGTGCAGCTATTCCCTCCGCAAGGCTATCAAACAAGCTAAGCGCCAGTACAGAGACAAAGTAGAATCTCAATTCAACGGCTCAGACACAAGAGGCATGTGGCAGGGTCTACAGTCAATCACGGACTACAGGAAGAAACCCAGCCCAGTCACGGACCAGGATGTCTTGCTCCCAGGCAGACTAAATAACTTTTTTGCCCGCTTTGAGGACAATACAGTGCCACTGACACGGCCTGCAACGAAAACATGCGGTCTCTCCTTCACTGCAGCCGAGGTGAGTAAGACATTTAAACGTGTTAACCCTCGCAAGGCTGCAGGCCCAGATGGCATCCCCAGCCGCGCCCTCAGAGCATGCGCAGACCAGCTGGCCGGTGTGTTTACGGACATATTCAATCAATCCCTATACCAGTCTGCTGTTCCCACATGCTTCAAGAGGGCCACCATTGTTCCTGTTCCCAAGAAAGCTAAGGTAACTGAGCTAAATGACTACCGCCCCGTAGCACTCACATCCGTCATCATGAAGTGCTTTGAGAGACTAGTCAAGGACCATATCACCTCCACCCTACCTGACACCCTAGACCCACTCCAATTTGCTTACCGCCCAAATAGGTCCACAGACGATGCAATCTCAACCACACTGCACACTGCCCTAACCCATCTGGACAAGAGGAATACCTATGTGAGAATGCTGTTCATCGACTACAGCTCGGCATTCAACACCATAGTACCCTCCAAGCTCGTCATCAAGCTCGAGACCCTGGGTCTCGACCCCGCCCTGTGCAACTGGGTACTGGACTTCCTGACGGGCCGCCCCCAGGTGGTGAGGGTAGGCAACAACATCTCCTCCCCGCTGATCCTCAACACTGGGGCCCCACAAGGTTGCGTTCTGAGCCCTCTCCTGTACTCCCTGTTCACCCACGACTGCGTGGCCACGCACGCCTCCAACTCAATCATCAAGTTTGCGGACGACACAACAGTGGTAGGCTTGATTACCAACAACGATGAGACGGCCTACAGGGAGGAGGTGAGGGCCCTCGGAGTGTGGTGTCAGGAAAACAACCTCACACTCAACATCAACAAAACTAAGGAGATGATTGTGGACTTCAGGAAACAGCAGAGGGAACACCCCCCTATCCACATCGATGGAACAGTAGTGGAGAGGGTAGCAAGTTTTAAGTTCCTCGGCATACACATCACAGACAAACTGAATTGGTCCACTCACACAGACAGCATCGTGAAGAAGGCGCAGCAGCGCCTCTTCAACCTCAGGAGGCTGAAGAAATTCGGCTTGTCACCAAAAGCACTCACAAACTTCTACAGATGCACAATCGAGAGCATCCTGGCGGGCTGTATCACCGCCTGGTATGGCAACTGCACCGCCCTCAACCGTAAGGCTCTCCAGAGGGTAGTGAGGTCTGCACAACGCATCACCGGGGGCAAACTACCTGCCCTCCAGGACACCTACACCACCCGATGTCACAGGAAGGCCATAAAGATCATCAAGGACATCAACCACCCGAGCCACTGCCTGTTCACCCCGCTATCATCCAGAAGGCGAGGTCAGTACAGGTGCATCAAAGCTGGGACCGAGAGACTGAAAAACAGCTTCTATCTCAAGGCCATCAGACTGTTAAACAGCCACCACTAACACTGAGTGGCTGCTGCCAACACACTGACACTGACTCAACTCCAGCCACTTTAATAATGGGAATTGATGGGAAATGATGTAAATATATCACTAGCCACTTTAAACAATGCTACCTTATATAAATGTTACTTACCCTACATTATTCATCTCATACGCATACGTATATACTGTACTCTATATCATCGACGGTATCCTTATGTAATACATGTATCACTAGCCACTTTATACTATACTATGCCACTTTGTTTACATACTCATCTCATTTGTACATACTGTACCCGATACCATCTACTGTATCTTGCCTATGCTGCTCTGTACCATCACTCATTCATATATCCTTATGTACATATTCTTTATCCCCTTACACTGTGTACAAGACAGTAGTTTTGGAATTGTTAGTTAGATTACTTGTTATTACTGCATTGTCGGAACTAGAAGCACAAGCATTTCGCTACACTCGCATTAACATCTGCTAACCATGTGTATGTGACAAATAAAATTTGATTTGATTTGATTTGATTTATCACAGTCACATTAACAACCCATTATCCCTGTCATATTAGCAACCCATTATTCCAGTCATATTAACAACCAATTATCCCAGTCACATTAACAACCCATTATCCCAGTCACATTAACAACCCATTATCCCAGTCATATTAGCAACCCATTATCCCAGTCATATTAGCAACCCATTATTCTAGTCATATTAACAACCAATTATCCCAGTCACATTAACAACTCATTATCCCAGTCATATTAACGACTCATTATCCTAGTCATATTGACAACCCTTTATCCCAGTCATATTAACAACTCATTATCCTAGTTATATTAACTACCCATTATCCCGGTCATTATCCCGAGTCATTATCCCAGTGATATTAACAACCCATTATCCCAGTCATATTAACAACCCATTATCCCAGTCATATTAACAACCCATTATCCCTGTCATATTAGCAACCCATTATTCCAGTCATATTAACAACCAATTATCCCAGTCACATTAACAACCCATTATCCCAGTCACATTAACAACCCATTATCCCAGTCATATTAGCAACCCATTATCCCAGGCATGTTAACAACCCATTATCCCAGTCATATTAACAACCCATTATCCCAGTCACATTAACAACCCATTATCCCAGTCATATTAGCAACCCATTATCCCAGTCATATTAGCAACCCATTATTCCAGTCATATTAACAACCAATTATCCCAGTCACATTAACAACTCATTATCCCAGTCATATTAACAACTCATTATCCTAGTCATATTGACAACCCTTTATCCCAGTCATACTAACAACTCATTATCCTAGTCATATTAACTACCCATTATCCCGGTCATTATCCCGAGTCATTATCCCAGTGATATTAACAACCCATTATCCCAGTCATATTAACAAACCATTATCCCAGTCATATTAACAACCCATTATCCCAGTCACATTAACAACCCATTATCCCAGTCATATTAGCAACCCATTATCCCAGTCATGTTAACAACCCATTATCCCAGTCATATTAACAACCCATTATCCCAGTCACATTAACAACCCATTATCCCAGTCATATTAGCAACCCATTATCCCAGTCATATTAGCAACCCATTATTCCAGTCATATTAACAACCAATTATCCCAGTCACATTAACAACCCATTATCCTAGTCAAATTAGCAACCCATTATGCCAGTCATATTAACAACTCATTATCCTAGTTATATTAACTACCCATTATCCCGGTCATTATCCCGAGTCATTATCCCAGTGATATTAACAACCCATTATCCCAGTCATATTAACAAACCATTATCCCAGTCATATTAACAACCCATTATCACAGTCACATTAACAACCCATTATCCCTGTCATATTAGCAACCCATTATTCCAGTCATATTAACAACCAATTATCCCAGTCACATTAACAACCCATTATCCCAGTCACATTAACAACCCATTATCCCAGTCATGTTAACAACCCATTATCCCAGTCATATTAACAACCCATTATCCCAGTCACATTAACAACCCATTATCCCAGTCATATTAGCAACCCATTATCCCAGTCATATTAGCAACCGATTATTCCAGTCATATTAACAACCAATTATCCCAGTCACATTAACAACCCATTATTCCAGTCATATTAGCAACCCATTTTCCCAGTCATATTAACAACCCATTATCCCAGTCATATTAACAACCCATTATCCCAGTCACATTAACAACCCATTATCCCAGTCATTATCCCAGTCATATTAACAACCCATTACCCCAGTCATATTAACAACCCATTATCCCAGTTAACATCCTAGTCATATTAACAACCCATTATCCCAGTCATATTAACAACTCATTATCCTAGTCATATTAACAACCCATTATCCCAGTCATATTAACAACCCATTATCCCAGTCATATTGCCAACTCATTATCCTAGTCATATTAACAACCCATTATCCCAGTCATATTAACAGCCCATTATCCCAGTCATATTAACAACTCATTATCCTAGTTATATTAACTACCCGTTATCCCGGTCATATTAACAACCCATTATCCCAGTCATATTAACAACTCATTATCCTAGTCATATTAACAACCCATTATCCCAGTCATATTAACAACTCATTATCCTAGTCATATTAGCAACCCATTTTTCCAGTCATATTAACAACCAATTATCCCAGTCACATTAACAACCCATTATCCCAGTCATATTAGCAACCCATTATCCCCGTCATATTAACAACCCATTATCCCAGTCATATTAGCAACCCATTATCCCAGTCATATTAGCAACCCATTATTCCAGTCATATTAACAACCAATTATCCCAGTCACATTAACAACCCATTATCCAAGTCATATTAACAACCCATTATCCCAGTCATATTAGCAACCCATTATCCCAGTCATTTTAACAACCCGTTATCCAGGTCATATAACAACCCATTATACCAATCGTATTAACAACCCATTATCCCAGTCATTATCCCAGTCATATTAACAACCTATTATCCCAGTCATTATCCCAGTCATATTAACAACCCATTACGCCAGTCATATTAACAACCAATTATCCCAGTTAACATCCTAGTCATATTAACAACCCATTATCCCAGTCATATTAACAACTCAACATCCCAGTCACATCCCAGTGATATTAACAACCCATTATCCCTGTCATTATCCCAGTCGTATTAACAAGCCATTATCCCAGTCATATTAACAACCCATTATTCCAGTCATATTAACAACCCATTATTCCAGTCATATTAATAACCCATTATCCCAGTCATATTAACAACCCATTATCCCAGTCATATTAACAACCCATTATCTCAGTCATATTAACAACCCATTATCCCAATCATATAACAACCCATTATCCCAGTCATATTAACAACCCATTATCATAGTCATATTAACAACCTATTATCCCAGTCATATTAACAACCCATTATCTCAGTCATAAACAACCCATTATCCTAGTCATATTAACAACCCATTATCCTAGTCATATTAACAACCCATTATCACAGTCATATTAACAACTCATTATCCTAGTCATATTAACTACCCATTATCCAAGTCATATTAACAACCCATTATCCCAGTCATTATCCCAGTCATATTAACAACCCATTATCCCAGTCATTATCCAAGTCATACTGAACATGGGATCATCATGCACTTCACTGCGGTATCAGACGATCCCACTAGAGGTCTGTTCCATCAACCTTATACAGCGTGAACCTCCACTACACTACTTTGATACTCATCCTGGGGATTTAGAAGTGAGTAAATACAATTGGCCACTGAAAAATAAGTGGGTATATGGAGTACACCTAGTATAGTTTCAACTACAGCATTTTATACAACACGAAGCCTAGTGCCTGGTTACAGTCCTTAGCCGTGATATATTGGCCATATACCACATCCGCCCCCGAGGTGCTTATTGCTAAAATAAACTGGTTACCAGCATAAAGAACATTAAACTAGTATTTTTGTGTCATACCCATGGTTTATTGTCTGATATACACACAGATTAAATGTTGTTTCAGCTAATCAACATCCGGGACCCAAACTACCAGGTTTATAATACAGATTATATAATATAATTTCAGATTTTATATTATAGATTATAGTCATGATTTTTTTATAATGTGAAGTTGTATATTACAGGTTGATGCCACAAAAATGATCAAACATTATCAGACTGTATGAAGCTGTTTGTGTGTTGCAGAAATAAAGGATGGAGAATGTTAATGTGTGAGTGTAACCAGAGGTGCTTCATTGTGACACGGTAGGACTCAACCCCGAACCAGAGGTTCTTCATTGTGACTCGGTAGGACTCAACCCCGAACCAGAGGTTCTTCATTGTGACTCGGTAGGACTCAACCCCGAACCAGAGGTTCTTCATTGTGACTCGGTAGGACTCAGCCCCGAACCAGAGGATCTTCATTGTGACTCGGTAGGACTCAGCTCCTAACCAGAGGATCTTCCCTCTGTAGTGCACTCCTTTTGACCAGGGTCTATAGGACTCTGTAGTGCACTCCTTTTGACCAGGGTCTATAGGACTCTGTAGTTCACTCCTTTTGACCAGGGTCTATAGGACTCTGTAGTGCACTCCTTTTGACCAGGGTCTATAGGACTGTAGTGCACTCCTTTTGACCAGGGTCTATAGGACTCTGTAGTTCACTCCTTTTGACCAGGGTCTATAGGACTCTGTAGTGCACTCCTTTTTACCAGGGTCTATAGGACTGTAGTGCACTCCTTTTGACCAGGGTCTATAGGACTGTAGTGCACTCCTTTTGACCAGGGACTATAGGACTGTAGTACACTCCTTTTGACTCTGTAGTGCGCTACATAAGGACTAGGGACTATAGGACTCTGTAGTGCGCTACATAAGGACTAGGGACGCCTCCTTGATGTTTTCAAACCTATTCTAGAAAACAGTTCAAATCTTATTAAATCTCCTGTCTACTGCACATCTCTGAGCAGTTTAACCCAATACTCTAACCACACTTAAATATTTAGCTTGCCGTTGGTAAATAGGTGCATAAACCCCAATTCAAATGGCAACCTATTCCCATTAACAGGGCACTCCTTTTGACCAGACCATGTGGGAATAGGGTCCCATTTCAGACAAACCACTTCATCTACTATAATAGTGGTGTGACCCCTTATCAATCTTCCCCTACGCCGTCATTGGTTCTCAGCGTTCTGAAGCGCCGAAGATCATCCAATCGACATTTAGCATGACGTTGAAAAAGTAAAAATATCACAAATCAGCATTTTCAATATGACTAATCACTTACAGGGCTTTACTCTGGGTGTTTTTCTCTTTATACTCACTTGCATATTTTCCGTTGATAAATGGAAACTCTTTTACCAGAATAATAATGAACACCTGAATTACTGGTTTGGTATTACTGGTATTGAAGCACGTATGTGCTTCTATGGCGTCGATCAACGCACAAATCTCGAAACTGTTTCCGAAAGACTTGGTAATATAAAAGTCTGAGAAGATGATATTTTTTGGAGGTGCACTTCTTCTCGTCGTCATGAGTCTCAGCCTGTTGACATTTCTCTGTCTCGGTCTTTGCCTCCCAGTGTGGAATGGTGAGTACCTTTTCAAATAGGATACAAGACATTTCTTTAAGGACTAGATTTAGTCAATGCAGAGTTAGTTGTTAGATGTATTGTGTTGTTGGGACCGCAGGTATTAGGAGGTGGATCCCTACTTCTGGAAGATGTGGACCTGTAGAGGATACAAGTTTAGCAAAAGCAGTGAGGGAATCTGACCTCCTTCTCTCTCTCTCCCACCTTTCTCTCTCTCTCTCTCTCTCTCACCTTTCTCTCTCTCACATCTCTCTCTCTCTCCCATCTTTCTCTCTCTCTCTCTCTCTACCCACCTCTCTCTTCCACCGTTATCTCTCTCTCTCTCTCTCTCCCACCCCTCTCTCTCTCTCTTCCCACCTCTCTCTCTCTTTCTCTCTCTCTCTCTCTACCCACCCCTCTCCCGCCTCTCTCTCCAGCCCTGAGGGTCACCCAGCCGTACCGTGTGGTGAGTCATCGTGGTGAGGTGGAGCTGTTCTGCTCCTACCACCACACAGGGAGACATGAACCGGAGGAGCTACGGATCACTCTGTACCGGGGGATGTACGGGGAGCAGGAAGAACAGAAGGTGTGCACGTCCTCCTTCACCCACAACAACACAGCCTTCCAGGTGGAGGGAGAGGGAGAGAGGAAGGTGCGTTGTCGGGGCCAGTTAAGGCCAGGCAAGGTGAACCTGACTATCTCTGGTCTCAGGGGTAACGACACTGACCTGTACCGCTGTGCCATAGAAGTCCTGTACCCTCCGCCATACCTGAGGACGTTTGGGAATGGTACCCTACTCTATATAACAGGTAATACTGAATGCAATTGAATATTGGGGATTAATCGATCTAAAGGCTTAATGCTAATGATACATACAGACATTATGCACGTACTTATCATGTGAACTTTGAACCACACTTTGATTCAATTGTGATTTGTGTGAGAATTTGGGTTGGGTTAAAGACGCAGATTTTGAAGTTAGGATTGATCCCTCAGTTCTCAAAACAATATGCAGTATTGAATTCAGATATGACTGTTAAGATTGTGGTGAATTTCTGTAGAGGAACCAGGGTGCTTTACCCCAGAGGCCCAGAGAAGAGATGATGTAACAGGAGAAACATCCGTCAGACTACCCTTAGCAGGACTGGCCGCAGTATTAATAGTAATCTCTGCCATTGCTATCCTCCTCGTTCATCAGGTGAGCTCTTACAAACAACAACAAAAAACAACTTCTGCTTTTAACATCGATCACTCTTTCGCGAGCAACAACATTCACCTGATAACAAGAGCCACTTCTGTTGATACTCTATGTCCATTTTAATAGATATAGTAATGTATTTACCCTTCTAGGTTCTACAGAGGAAGAGAAGATTTGAAGCAATAGTACCGATGATGTCACAGAATGATGGAAGATTTGATTATGGGAACTTCCAATGAAGAATTTTTAAAATACATTCTATATGTTTCATTGTGTTGTAATATAAAGAAATAGTGAAATCAAGTCTACGACTAGTCTCGAATAAATTATTTGCTTTTGATCAATAATTTCCATCTTTGTCACGATCATTTCTTATAAACACACGTTGTGTTGAATAGCCCATTGGTTATTGAACACTCAGAGGATGATCTTACTCAGAGGTAGCACTAATATCGAGATGGCATTTATATTAAATGACTACATTTATTTCTTTGTCCAACCACAAAAAAACACGAATCAAATTAAATGTATTCTTACATCAGCTGATATCTCAAAGTGCTGTACAGAAACCCAGCCTAAAACCCCAAACAGCAATCACTGCAGGTGTAGAAGCACGGTGGCTAGGAAAAACTCACTAGAAAGGCCAAAACCTAGGAAGAAACCTAGAGAGGAACCAGGCTATGAGGGGTGGCCAGTCCTCTTCTGGCTGTGCCGGGTGGAGATTATAACAGAACATTGCCAAGATTTTCATAAATGACCAGCATGGTCAAATAATAATAATCACAGTAGTTGTCGAGGGTGCAGCAAGTCAGCACCTCAGGAGTAAATGTCAGTTGGCTTTTCATAGTCGATCATTCAGAGTATCTCTACCACTCCTGCTGTCTCTAGAGAGTTGAAAACAGCATGTCTGGGACAGGTAGCACGTCCGGTGAACAGGTCAGGGTTCCATAGCCGCAGGCAGAACAGTTGAAACTGGAGCAGCAGCACGGCCAGGTGGACTGGGGACAGCAAGGAGTCATCAGGCCAGGTGGTCCTAGGGCTCAGGTCCTCCGAGATAGAAAGAGAGAATTAGAGAGAGCATACTTAAATTCACACAGGACACCGGATAAGACAGGAGAAGTACTCCAGATATATCAAACTGATCCTAGCCCCCCCCCGACACATAAACTACTGCAGCATAAATACTGGAAGCTGAGACAGGAGGAGTCAGGAGACACTGTGACACATGACCACGATAAAGATCAATATTGATATTGTGGTCGAGACTCAAGTCGAGACTCAAGACAGCCTTTGATGAGTTATCTTTTCCTGTCTGGATTGACAGCCGACAGCTGGAGAAATATTAAAATAAAAATCTGTAGCATGTTATAATTATTATATTATATTATAACTACTATAACTATTATTAGTTAGTAGTTATTATAATATAATTAGTTTTACTTTTAGAAATATTTATATAAATAAATAAATATTTATTTACCAATCACTCACAAAATCCTAAAACTGTGTGTCTTTTTAAGAAATAGTACAGCTGAATAATTCCTTACCCTGACAGTAATTCAATTCATGATACAGTGGCCTTCAGAAAGTATTCACACCCCATGACTTTTTCCACATTGTATTGTTACAGCCTGAATTTAAAATAGATTCAATTGAGATTGTGTGTCTCTGGGCTCACACACACAACACACCATAATGTCAAAGTGGAATTATGTCTTCAGACATTTTTACAAATTAATTACAAATTAGAAGCTGAAAGTTCTTGAGTCAATAACTATGCAACTTTAATAAGTTCAGGAATAAAAATTTGCTCAACAGTCACATTATACTGTTGCATGGACTCACTCTGTGTACAATAATAGTGTTTAATGTGATTTTTTTGAATGACTACCTCATCTCTGTACCCCCACATATTCAATTTTATGTAAGGTCACTCAGTTGAATCAAACACAGATTCAACCACAAACACCAGCGAAGTTTTCCAATGCTTCGCAAAGAAGGCCACCTATTGGTGGGTAAAAATTAAAAAGCAGACATTGAATTATCCTTTGAACATGGTGAGGTTATTAATTACAATTTGGATGGTGTATCAATACACCCAGTCACTACAGTGATATAGGCGTCCTTTCTTACTCAGTTGCCGGAGTAAATCCACAATACTAACCTAATTTACTCCACAATACTAACCTAAATGACAGAGTGAAAAGAAGGAAGCCCGTACAGAATAAAAATATTCAAAAACATGCATTCTGGTGGTGGATGCATCATGTTATGGGTATGCTTGTCATCGTTAAGGACTGGGGAGTTTTTCAGGATAAAAATAAACGTAATACAGTTAAGCACAGTCAAAATCCTAAAGGAAAACCTTGTTTAGTCTGCTTTCGAACAGACACTGGGAGACGAATCCACCTTTCAGCTGGACAATAACCTAAAACACAACGCTATATACATTTAATATTCCTGAAGAGCTGGCCTATTACATTTTTGACTAAAATTGGCTTGAACATATATGGCAATACTTGAAAATGGCTTTCTAGCAACGATCACAACCAACTTGACAAAGCTTGAAGAATTTTAAAGAGAATAATGTGCAAATATTGTACAATCAAGATGAGTAAAGCTCTTCGATACTCAGAAATACTCACAGCTGTAATCGCAGCCAACGGTGAATCTAACATGTGTTGACTCAAGGGTGTGAATACTTATTTTTGTTAAAAAAATAAAATAAAAAAATAAAAAATTTGCAAACTTTTCTATAAACATATTTTCACTTTTTCATTATGGAGTAAATTGTTTTTTAGCTTGTAGCACAACAACTAGTGGAATCATTCGAGGGGTATAAAATAGTTTCGGAAGGCATTGTAGATGACCAGGTGTCAAGAACTCTGACCATTGACCCCCATAACAACATTTTCTTAAAAATATTCCTCTAAGTTGATGCAGTCTTGTTACGATAGTAATACTAAGAAAGAAAAGTGGATCAAACCTCCAAAACACTGCTTCATTATGCATCCATCTCCCAGTATCTGGCAGTTTCCCCACTGACACCCTATTCCCTACATAGTGCACTGCTTCTAACCAGGGCCCATGGGACACTTTGGTAGTGAATAAGGTGCCATTTGGGACACAGTTTCCAGTGTGCGCTTTTACAGCATGATAACAGGATGTCAGGATCGGGCCCCACGCAGCTCTGGGTTCAAGCACTATTTGAAATCACTTCAAATGCTTTAGCTGGGCTTGATTGGCCGCTTGACAGTTACAACGGAAACAGCAGGAAGATCCTATACGCGCTAACCCCATCCACCTGCTACTCCAGGCAGGCTAGAGCTAACACTTAAAAGTATTTGAAAGATTTCAAATAGTATTTGAACCCAGGCGTGCCCTACAGGAGGCCTCTTCTTCTAGAGACTACCGCACCTTTACAGTTAGTCTGTGTCCACAAATGGCACCCTATTCCCTACATAGTGCACTACTTTTGACCAGAGCCCTATGGGCCGTAGCACCCTATTCCCTACATAGTGCACTACTTTAGACCAGAGCCCTATGGGCCGTAGCACCCTATTCCCTACATAGTGCACTACTTTTGAGCAGAGCCCTATGGGCCGTAGCACTCTATTCCCTACATAGTGCACTACTTTAGACCAGAGCCCTATGGGCCGTAGCACTCTATTCCCTACATAGTGCACTACTTTAGACCAGAGCCCTATGGGCCGTAGCACTCTATTCCCTACATAGTGCACTACTTTGGACCAGAGCCCTATGGGCCGTAGCACCCTATTCCCTACATAGTGCACTACTTTGGACCAGAGCCCTATGGGTCGTAGCACCCTATTCCCTACATAGTGCACTACTTTGGACCAGAGCCCTATGGGTCGTAGCACTCTATTCCCTACATAGTGCACTTCTTTGGACCAGAGCCCTAGCACCCTATTCCCTACATAGTGCACTACTTTTGACCAGAGCCCTATGGGCCGTAGCACTCTATTCCCTACATAGTGCACTACTTTGGACTAGAGCCCTATGGGTCGTAGCACTCTATTCCCTACATAGTGCACTTCTTTGGACCAGAGCCCTAGCACCCTATTCCCTACATAGTGCACTACTTTTGACCAGAGCCCTATGGGCCGTAGCACTCTATTCCCTACATAGTGCACTACTTTGGACTAGAGCCCTATGGGTCGTAGCACTCTATTCCCTACATAGTGCACTACTTTGGACCAGAGCCCTAGCACCCTATTCCCTACATAGTGCACTACTTTTGATCAGAGCCCTATGGGTCGTAGCACCCTATTCCCCTACACATAGGATGCCATTTGGGACTCAGCCTCTTTACTGCTGACTGACTTCAGGTCTAGTTCCTGGTGACAGACGTCAGAGAAACAAGTCAACACAACAGGATGTGGCATTTAACACCAACCACCGATTCTGCTCACCTAGTTAGAAATCAAAGGCTTTTTCCTTTTTTCTGATAACAGAAAATATCCGTAAACATGCTGGTACAGCAGATTTACACGGCCTATTAAATTACATTGAAGGTCAATGGAGAAAAGGATCATGTGTACATCTAATAACTAACAAGGTATTGTGCTGTAATTACCGTATTTAGAGGAGCCAGGTAGTCTGCTAACAACAGCAAAACACAACCGTGCCACTGGTAAGGAATCGGTAAAGCTAACTCCATCTATTCTTATGGGAATGCCTCCATATTTCCATATCTACTAAATCAAAACTAGAAAGATTGTCCAGTGTGGTCACAAGTGTTTTTTTTTACCATGAACAAGTCCTCTGTCTGCATTTTAACCATACACAAACCATATACAGTTACTATCCATTTTAGCGTATGAAATGCTCTTTCATATTCATATGATAATAGACATTAGATATTAAAATAAATGTGAGGGGGGTTGGGGACATGTTTAAACATCTTTTTAAATTATTTTCAAAATGACATTTAAACCAATCATAGACGACACCTGATTTAGTCGGAATCCTTCTACACTTTAACCCACTTTACAACTTGGTGTCTGTGACACTCCCCAATGACAGACAAGTATACCAATTGAAGCCCTGTGATAGGAGGAGAGCGAAAGAGTTATGAGGAGAGATTTCCCCTAGTCATCACTATTCATTTGGCGTCTGTCAGAGTTAGACTCAGCTAGCTAAAGGTTCAAGCCAAATAAGAAGTTGAAATGAGAATCAGACTCCTCTCTGTGGCTGCCTGGCTCTTTACCCTTCTCTGCCCCAGCCACGGTGAGATATCTGCCTTATGCTTCATTATAAACAATAGATATATATACATATCATGTTAGTAATGTCATTCATTTTTTGGAAAATGGAGATTGTATTTATTTAAATCCACCTGACACATAATAACTAAAAGTCATGGAAATGTATATGTTTATCCTCTTCGACCTGTCTGGGATAAAAGGCCACAATAAATGTGACTGTCTAAATGTATATGTTTATCCTCTTCGACCTGTCTGGGATAAAAGGCCACAAGAAATGTGACTGTCTAAATGTATATGTTTATCCTCTTCGACCTGTCTGGGATAAAAGGCCACAAGAAATGTGACTGTCTAAAATACTACTTGTTTTCCATGGATTCATTTTATTTATTTATTTGTGAGGGAAAAATGCCACGTTTCCTCAAACAGATGACTTTCCGTTAAGATTCTACAGTATGTTATCTTCTCTCTTCTCGTTTCACTCTGACTGTCTCTCCCCTCCCAGAGGTTCAGGTGATGCAGCCTGAGAACCGGACACTCAACCCCGACGGTACTGTCTCCATCACCTGTAGTCACACAGACACAGATGAGCTCTTTGTCATTGACGCCAGGCTGAACAGACTCAATAACTCTGATGTTACCATGGTCTGTCAGGTGAGTGACCTGATCGCGAGCCACCTCACACACTCCGTTCCAGCCACTCCCCACTGCTTCAGGTCCCCATGACAGGTGTCAAGACCATGGGGGGACCGAGCACTCTGCTCTCTTTCTCCTCTCCCTGACCATCTGAAAGACGCTCCACAGACCAACCAATCAAAACTCTTATCCATCTACAGACCAACCAATCAAAACTCTTATCCATCTACAGACCAACCAATCAAAACTCTTTTAGCCTTGTTTTTTAACTGCCTTGATTCTTTAATTCAATTTAATTTAATTCAACTTTATGAATACATAACTTTAGGAATTTATGACTTTATAACTCCATAACTTCATAACGTTATGAATACATTATGACTTTATAACTGAATTAATTTATGACTTTATAACTTTATTAATTTATGACTTTATTAATTTATGACTTTATTAATTTATGACTTTATAACTTTATTAATTTATGACTTTATAACTTTATTCATTCATGACTTTATTAATTTATGACTTTATTAATTTATGACATCATAACTTTATTAATTTATTACTTTATTAATTTATGACTTTATAACTGAGTTAATTTATGACTTTATAACTTTATTAATTTATGACTTTATTAATTTATAACTTTATAACTTTATTAATTTATTACTTTATTAATCTATGACTTTATAACTGAATTAATTTATGACCTTATAACTTTATTAATTTATAACTTTATAACTTTATTAATTTATTACTTTATTAATTTATAACTTTATAACTTTATTAATTTATTACTTTATTAATTTATGACTTTATAACTGAATTAATTTATGACCTTATAACTTTATTAATTTATAACTTTATAACTTTATTAATTTATTACTTTATTAATTTATGACTTTATAACTAAATTAATTTATGACTTTATAACTTTATTAATTTATGACTTTATAACTTTATTAATTTATGACTTTATTAATTGATGACTTTATAACTTTATTAATTTATGACTTTATAACTTTATTAATTGATGACTTTATAACTTTATTAATTTATGACTTTATAACTTTATTAATTTATGACATCATAACTTTATGACTTTATAACTTTATTAATTTATGACATCATAACTTTATGACTTTATAAATTTATTAATTTAGGACTGTGATTTTATTACTTTACAACTTTGTATTTTGTTTGTCTTTATTGTTTGTTTCTTTGTTTGTTGTTTAGTTTCTGCCTACGTATTGAGATTCCTCTGTAAATGAAATGCATTATTATTATTATTATTATTAGGTGAATAACAGTCACATGGCTGACTGCACCTACATGAAGGTGACATGGAACCAGTACAAGTTCACATTACACAACTTAAAGGCTGAGGACATCTGTGGTCTGTTCCAGTGTGAGTTCTCCTTGTCATCTTTTGTTACCATGAAGCCCATCCAAACTGTAAAGGGGAAACACTCCACCAAATTGCTGTCAGGTTAGTGGAACATTTGCCTTGTACATTTAGGCTAAGTCCCAAATGCTGTAATACCTATTAGGGTGCACTACTTTTGACCAGGGATCTGGTCTAAATTAGTGCACCATACACTATAGGATTCCACTTGGGACACAGTCTTAGATTGATTACCTGTGTTTTATGTTTAGAAAGGTCAAATGATGCATTGTGATGTACAGTAGGGTACAATATGTAACTAAACATTGTGATGTACAGTAGGGTATAGAAGTTTGGGAACCACCAAGACTTTTCCAAGAGCTGGCCGCCCGGCTAAACTGAGCAATCGGGGGATTGTCCAGTGTGGTCACAAGTTTTTTTTTACCATGAACAAGTCCTCTGTCTGCATTTTAACCATACACAAACCATATACAGTTACTATCCATTTTAGCGTATGAAATGGCCTTTCATATTCATATGATAATAGACATTAGATATTAAAATAAATGTGAGGGGGGTGGGGACATCACAGTTTCACACGTTTAAACATATTTTTTAATTATTTTCAAAATGACATTTAAACCAATCATAGACGACACCTGATTTAGTCGGAATCCTTCTACACTTTAACCCACTTTACAACTTGGTGTCTGTGACACTCCCCAATGGCAGACAAGTATACCAATTGAAGCCCTGTGATAGGAGGAGAGCGAGAGAGTTATGAGGAGAGATTTCCCCTAGTCATCACTGTTCATTTGGCGTCTGTCAGAGTTAGACTCAGCTAGCTAAAGGTTCAAGCCAAATAAGAAGTTGAAATGAGAATCAGACTCCTCTCTGTGGCTGCCTGGCTCTTTACCCTTCTCTGCCCCAGCCACGGTGAGATATCTGCCTTATGCTTCATTATAAACAATAGATATATATACATATCATGTTAGTAATGTCATTCATTTTTTGGAAAATGGAGATTGTATTTATTTAAATCCACCTGACACATAATAACTAAAAGTCATGGAAATGTATATGTTTATCCTCTTCGACCTGTCTGGGATAAAAGGCCACAAGAAATGTGACTGTCTAAATGTATATGTTTATCCTCTTCGACCTGTCTGGGATAAAAGGCCACAAGAAATGTGACTGTCTAAAACACTAATTGTTTTCCATGGATTCATTTTATTTATTTATTTGTGAGGAAAAAATGCCACGTTTCCTCAAACAGATGACTTTCCGTTAAGATTCTACAGTATGTTATCTTCTCTCTTCTCGTTTCACTCTGACTGTCTCTCCCCTCCCAGAGGTTCAGGTGATGCAGCCTGAGAACCGGACACTCAACCCCGACGGTACTGTCTCCATCACCTGTAGTCACACAGACACAGATGAGCTCTTTGTCATTGACGCCAGGCTGAACAGACTCAATAACTCTGATGTTACCATGGTCTGTCAGGTGAGTGACCTGATCGCGAGCCACCTCACACACTCCGTTCCAGCCACTCCCCACTGCTTCAGGTCCCCATGACAGGTGTCCAGACCATGGGGGGACCGAGCACTCTGCTCTCTTTCTCCTCTCCCTTAACCATCTGAAAGACGCTCCACAGACCAACCAATCAAAACTCTTATCCATCTACAGACCAACCAATCAAAACTCTTATCCATCTACAGACCAACCAATCAAAACTCTTATCCATCTACAGACCAACCAATCAAAACTCTTTTAGCCTAGTTTTTCAACTGCCTTGATTCTTTAATTCAATTTAATTTAATTCAACTTTATGAATACATAACTTTAGGAATTTATGACTTTATAACTCCATAACTTCATAACTTTATGAATACATTATGACTTTATAACTGAATTAATTTATGACTTTATAACTTTATTAATTTATGACTTTATAACTTTATTAATTTATGACTTTATTAATTTATTACTTTATAACTGAATTAATTTATAACTTTATTAATTTATACCTTTATAACTTTATTCATTTATGACTTTAGAACTTTATTAATTTATGACTTTATTAATTTATGACTTTATAACTGAATTAATTTATAACTTTATTAATTTATTACTTTATAACTTTATTAATTTATGACTTTATAACTGAATTAATTTATGACTTTATAACTTTATTAATTTATGACTTTATTAATTTATGACTTTATTAATTTTCAACTTCATACCTTTATTAATTTATGACTTTATTAATTTATGACTTTATTAATTTATAACTTTATAACTTTATTAATTTATAACTTTATAACTTTATTAATTTATGACTTCATAAATGTATTAATTTATGACTTTATAAATTTATAAATTTATGACTTTATAACTGAATTAATTTATGACTTTATAACTGAATTAATTTATGACTTTATAACTTTATTAATTTATGACTTCATAACTGAATTAATGTATGACTTTATAACTTTATTGATTTATGACTTTATTAATTTATGACTTTATAACTTTATTAATTTATGACTTTATTAATTTATGACTTTATTAATTCATGACTTTATAACTTTATTAATTTATGACTTTATAAATGTATTAATTTATGACTTTATTAATTCATGACTTTATAACTTTATTAATTCATGACTTTATAACTTTTTTAATTCATGACTTTATAACTGAATTAATTTATAACTTTATTAATTTATGACTTTATAACTTTATTAATTTATGACTTTATAACTTTATTGATTTATGACATTATAACTTTATTAATTTATGACTTTATTAATTTATGACTTTATAACTTTATTAATTTATGACTTTATAACTTTATTCATTTATGACTTTATAACTGTATTAATTTATGACTTTATTAATTTATGACTTTATAACTGAATTAATTTATAACTTTATTATTTTATGACTTTATAACTTTATTAATTTATGACTTTATAACTTTATTGATTTATGACTTTATAACTTTATTAATTTATGACTTTATTAATTTATGACTTTATAACTTTATTAATTTATGACATCATAACTTTATGACTTTATAACTTGTATTAATTCATGACTTTATAACTTTATTAATGTATAACTTTATTAATTTATGACTTTATAACTTTATTAATTTATGACTTTATAACTTTATTAATTTATGACTTTATAACTTTATTAATTTATGACTTTATTAATTTATGACTTTATAACTGAATTAATTTATAACTTTATTAATTTATGACTTTATAACTTTATTAATTTATGACTTTATAACTTTATTGATTTATGACTTTATAACTTTATTAATTTATGACTTTATTAATTTATGACTTTATAACTTTATTAATTTATGTAAGGGAATACCCCCCTGAATTGTACAAAAATGAATGTCAAGATATTGGCATTGGACAAACCATGTACACGATGTCCAATACCACCCAAAGCGGCGTTGATTCGTGCAAAGTATATGGCAAATGCCATATGGCAATTGCCAATTGTAACACCTCAAAAATCCAACAGTGCGCTCCACCTGGGTTTTTCATACCTTAAGGGAACATTTCGGCATTTCGTGTATGATCAGTGAGAAAGTCCATATTGCAAATGTACGGTCCCTTACTAGACGTCCGAAATCGTTTGTAAAATTCGCGGTCGGCGTCGGGCCGTGCGGTAGGGCCAGACCTACCGGGAAGTCATCAAATGAACTTTGTCGGACATTCGGTTTCCGTTTTATAAAATAAACAAGTTTTTGACCGTTTTTCCGCTATCCCGGAATTTCCCACAAGAGGGCATACGGAAACATATGGCAATTTGGCAAAACATCACGAATCACGACGGGGCCGTATCTCGAAAACGGAAAATATTTCGAAGCCGAAACTTGGTGAGCGTAGGTTTGGCATAATGGGCAGTTGGCCCCGAACAAGATGGCGTCTAGGCCTCGGCGGTTTTTGAGTTATGGCCGTTTTTCTGGGATTAAAGGTCCTAAATGGAAATAGAGAAATTATTTTTCCACTTCAGGTCAAAGTCAAGGAGCCTCCGGTGTCAATAAAAAAAGAACCAGCCATTTATCTATCGTCATTTAAGAGAAACGGAACAATGACAACTTGGCGATGGTCACAAATAGGCGTTTTTTTTTTTCAACGGTTACAGATCCAGTTGCAGGGTGTTCATACGAATCTTTTTAAAGTGTGCTGCGGAGCTCTGCGAGATTTCTGTGATTTTCTATGATTTTCTGAAATAACACACACATACTAAACCCTCCGTAAATAACTCAGTTATTTATTCCTTTATTAATTTATTAATTTATAACTTTATAACTTTATTAATTTATGACTTTATAACTTTATTAATTTATGACTTTATTAATTTATTACTTTATAACTGAATTAATTTATAACTTTATTAATTTATACCTTTATAACTTTATTCATTTATGACTTTAGAACTTTATTAATTTATGACTTTATTAATTTATGACTTTATAACTGAATTAATTTATAACTTTATTAATTTATTACTTTATAACTTTATTAATTTATGACTTTATAACTGAATTAATTTATGACTTTATAACTTTATTAATTTATGACTTTATTAATTTATGACTTTATTAATTTTCAACTTCATACCTTTATTAATTTATGACTTTATTAATTTATGACTTTATTAATTTATAACTTTATAACTTTATTAATTTATAACTTTATAACTTTATTAATTTATGACTTCATAAATGTATTAATTTATGACTTTATAAATTTATAAATTTATGACTTTATAACTGAATTAATTTATGACTTTATAACTGAATTAATTTATGACTTTATAACTTTATTAATTTATGACTTCATAACTGAATTAATGTATGACTTTATAACTTTATTGATTTATGACTTTATTAATTTATGACTTTATAACTTTATTAATTTATGACTTTATTAATTTATGACTTTATTAATTCATGACTTTATAACTTTATTAATTTATGACTTTATAAATGTATTAATTTATGACTTTATTAATTCATGACTTTATAACTTTATTAATTCATGACTTTATAACTTTATTAATTCATGACTTTATAACTGAATTAATTTATAACTTTATTAATTTATGACTTTATAACTTTATTAATTTATGACTTTATAACTTTATTGATTTATGACATTATAACTTTATTAATTTATGACTTTATTAATTTATGACTTTATAACTTTATTAATTTATGACTTTATAACTTTATTCATTTATGACTTTATAACTGTATTAATTTATGACTTTATTAATTTATGACTTTATAACTGAATTAATTTATAACTTTATTATTTTATGACTTTATAACTTTATTAATTTATGACTTTATAACTTTATTGATTTATGACTTTATAACTTTATTAATTTATGACTTTATTAATTTATGACTTTATAACTTTATTAATTTATGACATCATAACTTTATGACTTTATAACTTGTATTAATTCATGACTTTATAACTTTATTAATGTATAACTTTATTAATTTATGACTTTATAACTTTATTAATTTATGACTTTATAACTTTATTAATTTATGACTTTATAACTTTATTAATTTATGACTTTATTAATTTATGACTTTATAACTGAATTAATTTATAACTTTATTAATTTATGACTTTATAACTTTATTAATTTATGACTTTATAACTTTATTGATTTATGACTTTATAACTTTATTAATTTATGACTTTATTAATTTATGACTTTATAACTTTATTAATTTATGTAAGGGAATACCCCCCTGAATTGTACAAAAATGAATGTCAAGATATTGGCATTGGACAAACCATGTACACGATGTCCAATACCACCCAAAGCGGCGTTGATTCGTGCAAAGTATATGGCAAATGCCATATGGCAATTGCCAATTGTAACACCTCAAAAATCCAACAGGGGGCGAGTGCGCTCCACCTGGGTTTTTCATACCTTAAGGGAACATTTCGGCATTTCGTGTATGATCAGTGAGAAAGTCCATATTGCAAATGTACGGTCCCTTACTAGACGTCCGAAATCGTTTGTAAAATTCGCGGTCGGCGTCGGGCCGTGCGGTAGGGCCAGACCTACCGGGAAGTCATCAAATGAACTTTGTCGGACATTCGGTTTCCGTTTTATAAAATAAACAAGTTTTTGACCGTTTTTCCGCTATCCCGGAATTTCCCACAAGAGGGCATACGGAAACATATGGCAATTTGGCAAAACATCACGAATCACGACGGGGCCGTATCTCGAAAACGGAAAATATTTCGAAGCCGAAACTTGGTGAGCGTAGGTTTGGCATAATGGGCAGTTGGCCCCGAACAAGATGGCGTCTAGGCCTCGGCGGTTTTTGAGTTATGGCCGTTTTTCTGGGATTAAAGGTCCTAAATGGAAATAGAGAAATTATTTTTCCACTTCAGGTCAAAGTCAAGGAGCCTCCGGTGTCAATAAAAAAAGAACCAGCCATTTATCTATCGTCATTTAAGAGAAACGGAACAATGACAACTTGGCGATGGTCACAAATAGGCGTTTTTTTTTTTCAACGGTTACAGATCCAGTTGCAGGGTGTTCATACGAATCTTTTTAAAGTGTGCTGCGGAGCTCTGCGAGATTTCTGTGATTTTCTATGATTTTCTGAAATAACACACACATACTAAACCCTCCGTAAATAACTCAGTTGTTAACGTAAAGACTTAAAACTCAGGATTCTGTAACAGCATACCCCAATGAGGATATGTGGTGATTTATAGCTTCCTGTGCCAACCGGAAGTGCCATAATTGGTGTCTCAGGGGCTGTTTCAAAGGGTTAAAAAAGTCTGATCTGTCCAAAACTTCATATATGTGATTAGGCAACCCCCATGAACTGTAAATCAGTCATTTTTCCCAAAAAAAATCAAAGGAAAAAAAAATCACACTAAAACACACCTTGGATGGAGGGACGTATTGGGGTGCGTAGAGACAGACAGTGGCTGCAATAGTTAGCTTTGTTGGAGCTAAAAAAGAACCGTCAGACCTAGAGTTCCGAAACTTTAGAAACCTGTTCTAGACCTCCGGTCGATGGTGCGTGGTGAGTTACGTGGCTCTAGACGGTTCTCGGACCGAGAAACAGCCTCGTACATTTGCAATACCTTCAATTCATTTTGACCATTACGAAAATGACGACGTTTAGAAAAGTCTCAGAGACGCAAGGCTAGGTGCATTGAAACCGGCTCGGCCCATAGAGACAGACCCCAACGTTTCTGTCCGATAGCTCGTTCAAGGACCCCGTAGCAAGGCATGGAAAAAAGTGGATTTTCAGCACCAATTAGAGTTTTTCTCGGACACCAAATGACCTATCGAGCCGAAACTCGGGATTCGGGGTCGCCTCACATAGGACTTCACATAATGTCCGAACTGGACCCGCAGCTAGAACGTAACTATGTGTTTTACCTTTTTATTATGTTTTAAACTAAAGGCGCTGTGAATTATGGGACTGCTCTGACATATGTGATAGTTGGCTTCTAAATGAGTAGTAAAAAGTGGGTTTGGTGTCATAATGACATCTAATTGACTGATGGACACTGACTTGCTAGTTGACTTTTGTGCATTTGCAATATGTTTAAACGGAGAGGGACCATCACCAAAATGGCATTCTGAAATCAACACAAAAAATGGCATCACCATAGTCTCCAGACTGTGCTGAGTTCAACGAGCTATCCCGCTTGACCGTAGCTCGCTCGGTCTAAGCGCAACGACCATTAGAAAAGTAGGCCCAAAATGAAGCCTGCCCCACAATGTCATTTGCTTTTGAGTGACAGTGAGAGAACCGTTAGGGTGAGAAGAAAAATTCCACCACATGAATGTTCCTAAGGTCCTCCCGATCTGTACAAGCCTAACCTTGACCGTGTGGCATTAACCCTTAAGAGTAAAACAGTGTTTTTTGATCTCACAGATTACAGTGTCATCTCTCCCCATAGGAATACATTGCCTGCACCCCTAATTTCAACCTGAAGTCTATATGGGTTATGAATGCCGTATGAACCTGTCTTCGGTACCAGTCCATCAGGCCACTATGAGGTCTACCTGTGTTGATTCTGAGCTTCCTGGACCAACCGGAAGTGGTTAAAATGCCCCTAAAAGTGTTTACCCATACCCTGCCTGCAGTTTGACAGACATAGTGCATTCAACCCTGTGTAAATCAGTCAGTTCTTAACGTAAGGACTTAAAACTCAGGATTCTGTAACAGCATACCCCAATGGGGATATGTGTTGATTTATAGCTTCCTGTGCCAACCGGAAGTGCCATAACTGGTGTCTCAGGGGCTGTTTCGAGGGGTTAAAAAAGTCTGATCTTTCCAAAACTTCATATGTGTGATTAGGCAACCCCCATGAACTGTAAATCAGTCATTTTTCCCAAAAAAAATCAAAGGAAAAAAAAATCACACTAAAACACACCTTGGATGGAGGGACGTATTGGGGTGCGTAGAGACAGACAGTGGCTGCAATAGTTAGCTTTGTTGGAGCTAAAAAAGAACCGTCAGACCTAGAGTTCCGAAACTTTAGAAACCTGTTCTAGACCTCCGGTTGATGGTGCGTGGTGAGTTACGTGGCTCTAGACGGTTCTCGGACCGAGAAACAGCCTCGTACATTTGCAATACCTTCAATTCATTTTGACCATTACGAAAATGACGACGTTTAGAAAAGTCTCAGAGACGCAAGGCTAGGTGCATTGAAACCGGCTCGGCCCATAGAGACGGACTCCGACGTGTCTGTCCGATAGCTCGTTCAAGGACCCCGTAGCAAGTCATGGAAAAAAGTGGATTTTCAGCACCAATTAGGGTTTTTCTCGGACACCAAATGACCTATCGAGCCGAAACTCGGGATTCGGGGTCGCCTCACATAGGCCTTCACATAATGTCCGAACTGGACCCGCAGCTAGAACGTAACTATGTGTTTTACCTTTTTATTATGTTTTAAACCGAAGGCGCTGTGAATTATGGGACTGCTCTGACATATGTGATAGTTGGCTACTAAATGAGTAGGAAAAAGTGGGTTTGGTGTCAATTGATATCCATTTGGTGTCATAATGACATCTAATTGACTGATGGACACTGACTTGCTAGTTGACTTTTGTACATTTGCAATATGTTTAAACGGAGAGGGACCATCACCAAAATGGCATTCTGAAATCAACACAAAAAATGGCATCACCATAGTCTCCAGACTGTGCCGAGTTCAAGGAGACGCCCCGCTTGACCGTAGCTCGTTCTGAGTGCAGCAAACTTGAAAAAAAGAAGGCCCAAAATGAAGCCTGCACCACAATGTCATTTGATTTTGGGTGGCAGTGAGAGAACCGTTAGGGTGAGAAGCACAATTCCACCACATGAATGTTCCTAAGGTCCTCCCGATCTGAACAAGCCTAACCTTGACCGTGTGGCATTAACCCTTCACAGTAAAACAGGGTTTTTTGATCTCACAGATTACAGTGACATCTCTCCCCATAGGAATACATAGCCTGCACCACAAAATTCAACCTGAAGCCTATATGGGTTATGAATGCCGTATGAACCTGTCTTCGGTACCAGTCCATCAGGCCACTATGAGATCTACCTGTGTCGAATCTAAGCTTCCTGGAGCAACCGGAAGTGGTTAAAATGCCCCTAAAAGTGTTTACCCATACACTGCTACCAGTCCATCAGGCCACTATGAGGTCTACCTGTGTTGATTCTAAGCTTCCTGGACCAACCGGAAGTGGTTAAAATGCCCCTAAAAGTGTTTACCCATACACTGCATGCAGTTTGATAGACATAGTGCATTCAACCCTGTGTAGATCAGTCAATTCTTAACGTAAGGACTTAAAACTCAGGATTCTGTAACAGCATACCCCAATGAGGATATGTGTTGATTTATAACTTCCTGTGCCAACCGGAAGTGCCATAATTGGTGTCTCAGGGGCTGTTTCGAAGGGTTAAAAAAGTCTGATCTTTCCAAAACTTCATATGTGTGATTAGGCAACCCCCATGAACTGTAAATCAGTCATTTTTCCCAAAAAAATTCAAAGGAAAAAAAAATCACATTAAAACACAACTTGGAAGGAGGGACGTATTGGGGTGCGTAGAGACAGACAGTGGCTCCAATAGTTAGCTTTGTTGGAGCTAAAAAAGAACCGTCGGACCTAGAGTTCCGAAACTTTAGAAACCTGTTCTAGACCTCCCGTAGATGGTGCGTGGTGAGTTACGTGGCTCTAGAAGGTTCTCGGACCGAGAAACAGCCTCGTACATTTGAAATAACTTCAATTCATTTTTGCATCACGAAAATGACGACATTTAGAAATGTCCCAGAGTCGCAAGACTAGGTGCATTGCGAACGTCTCGGCCCATATAGACAGACCCCAACGTTTCTGTCCAATAGCTCATTCAAGGACCCCGTAGCAAGTCATGGAAAATAGTGGATTTTCAGCACCAATTAGGGTTTTTCTCGGACACCAAATGACCTATCGAGCCGAAACTTGGGATTCGGGGTCGCCTCAGCTAGGCCAACACATAACATAAGAAATGGACCCGCAGCTAGAACGTAACTACGTGTTTTATGTTTTTTTTATGGTTTGAACCGAAGGGGTTGTGAATTTTGGGCCAGCTCTGAAGTATGTAATAGTTGGCTACTAAACGAGTTGGAAAAAGTGGGTTTGGTGTCAGTTTGTATCAGTTTGGTGGTCAGAATGATATCTAATTGACTGATGGACTCTTGTCCACTTGACTCTTGTACATTTGCAATATGATCCTATAGTGAAAAAACATCACCAAAAGCGACATTCTGAAATCAACCCAAACGAGCGATTGAGATGACCCAGAATCACTGCAAAGCCATCCCGAGTTCATCGGGCCAGTCAATTTCACATTCCTGCAAGATTTTTATAGCATGACAAATTCGTGATGGTACCTGCCCTTTAAAACATATTGCAAATGCACAGTGACTTTGAAAAAGTAAGAAACAAAAAAAAATACATCTAAAAAATTTTGAGCATGACAAATTCGTGATGGTACCTGCCCATTGAAACATATTGCAAATGCACAGTGACTTTGAAAAAGTAAGGAAACATAAACAAATTCGTGATGGTACCTGCCCATTAAAACATATTCCAAATGCACAGTGACTTTGAAAAAGTAAGGAAACAAAAAAAAATACATCTAAAAAATTTTGAGCATGACAAATTCGTGATGGTACCTGCCCATTGAAACATATTGCAAATGCACAGTGACTTTGAAAAAGTAAGGAAACATAAACAAAAAAACATAAACAAATGTTTTAGGTAACCAGTTGCATATTTTAGATCACAAGATGACAAAGGTATAGTTTGAGCAAAGTAAAGCTTGAATTTATAGCATGACAAATTCGTGATGGTACATGCCCTTTAAAACATATTGCAAATGCACAGTGACTTTGAAAAAGTAAGAAACAAAAAAAAATACATCTAAAAAATTTTGAGCATGACAAATTCGTGATGGTACCTGCCCATTGAAACATATTGCAAATGCACAGTGACTTTGAAAAAGTAAGGAAACATAAACAAAAAAAATCCAAAATTGTTATTTTTGGGTGACCAGTTGCACGTGCATTTGCAATATGATTCTATAGTGAAAAAACATATTGCAAATGCACAGTGACTTTGAAAAAGTAAGGAAACATTAACAAAAAAAATCTAAATTTTTTGGGGGGGGATGACCAGTTGCATGTGCATTTGCAATATGATTCTATAGTGAAAAAACATATTGCAAATGCACAGTGACTTTGAAAAAGTAAGGAAACATAAACAAAAAAAATCCAAAATTTTTATTTTTGGGTGACCAGTTGCACGTGCATTTGCAATATGATTCTATAGTGAAAAAACATATTGCAAATGCACAGTGACTTTGAAAAAGTAAGGAAACATAAACAAAAAAAATCTTAATTTTTTGGGGGGGGATGACCAGTTGCATGTGCATTTGCAATATGATTCTATAGTGAAAAAACATATTGCAAATGCACAGTGACTTTGAAAAAGTAAGGAAAAATAAACAAAAAAAATCTAAATTTTTTTGGGGGGGATGACCAGTTGCATGTGCATTTGCAATATGATTCTATAGTGAAAAAACATATTGCAAATGCACAGTGACTTTGAAAAAGTAAGGAAAAATAAACAAAAAAAATCTAAAAATTTTTTTGGGGGATGACCAGTTGCACGTGCATTTGCAATATGATTCTATAGTGAAAAAACATATTGCAAATGCACAGTGACTTTGAAAAAGTAAGGAAACATAAACAAAAAAAATCTAAATTTTTTTGGGGGGGATGACCAGTTGCATGTGCATTTGCAATATGATTCTATAGTGAAAAAACATATTGCAAATGCACAGTGACTTTGAAAAAGTAAGGAAACATAAACAAAAAAAATCTAAATTTTTTTGGGGGGGATGACCAGTTGCACGTGCATTTGCAATATGATTCTATAGTGAAAAAACATATTGCAAATGCACAGTGACTTTGAAAAAGTAAGGAAACATAAACAAAAAAAATACAAAAATTTTTTTGGGGGGTGACCAGTTGTACGTGCATTTGCAATATGATTCTATAGTGAAAAAACATATTGCAAATGCACAGTGACTTTGAAAAAGTAAGGAAACATAAACAAAAAAAATCTAAATTTTTTGGGGGGGGATGACCAGTTGCATGTGCATTTGCAATATGATTCTATAGTGAAAAAACATATTGCAAATGCACAGTGACTTTGAAAAAGTAAGGAAAAATAAACAAAAAAAATCTAAATTTTTTTGGGGGGGATGACCAGTTGCACGTGCATTTGCAATATGATTCTATAGTTAAAAAACATATTGCAAATGCACAGTGACTTTGAAAAAGTAAGGAAACATAAACAAAAAAAATCTAAACATTTTTTTTTTGGGTGACCAGTTGCACGTGCATTTGCAATATGATTCTATAGTGAAAAAACATCACCAAAAGCGACATTCTGAAATCAACCCAAACGAGCGATTGAGATGACCCAGAATCACTGCAAAACCATCCCGAGTTCATCGGGCCAGTCAATTTCACATTCCTGCAGGATTTTTATAGCATGACAAATTCGTGATGGTACCTGCCCATTAAAACATATTGCAAATGCACAGTGACTTTGAAAAAGTAAGGAAACATAGAATCAAATTATTTTTTTTGGGTTACCAGTTGCACATTTCAGATCACCAGTTGCACATTTCAGATCACCAGTTGCACATTTCAGATCACCAGTTGCACGGAGGAAAATCGTTACTTTTGACTTTGACTTTTGACTTCCTATGAAATCATATTCCAAATGGAGAAAACATATGCCTTATGCACTAGTAAAAAAAAAAAAAAAAAGATAATAAAGTATGACTAAAGTATGTTGATAAAGTTCTTATACATGTGTAATTGACATAAAAATTGAAAGAATTTTGAAAAACGGTCCAGAAAGCACTTTTTTAAGGATGTGTGAAGTTTTTTACCAAATTTTGACATTTTTGACTTTTGACTTTTGACTTCCTATGAAATCATATTGCAAATGGACAAAACATATGCCTTATGCGCATGTAATTAAAAAAAAAAAAATTTGATATCAAAATTGGACAAAAGTATATTCATACAGTTCTTACACATGTGTAATTGACAAAAAAAGCGAAAGAAATTCGAAAAAAGGCCCAGAAAGCACTTTTTTAAGGGGTAAAAAGTTTTTGAAAAAAATATCATTTTTTCAAAATTTTTCTTTTGGATGTTGACTTGGGTTGCATTTCCAATATGAAAAACCCAGGTGGAGCGCACTGTTGGATTTTTGAGGTGTTACAATTGGCAATTGCCATATGGCATTTGCCATATACTTTGCACGAATCAACGCCGCTTTGGGTGGTATTGGACATCGTGTACATGGTTTGTCCAATGCCAATATCTTGACATTCATTTTTGTACAAATCAGGGGGGTATTCCCTTACATATTGGAAATGCAACCCAAGTCAACATCCAAAAGAAAAATTTTGAAAAAATGATATTTTAAAAAAAAACTTTTTACCCCTTAAAAAAGTGCTTTCTGGGCCTTTTTTCGAAATTCTTTCGCTTTTTTTGTCAATTACACATGTGTAAGAACTGTATGAATATACTTTTGTCCAATTTTGATATCAAATTTTTTTTTTTTTTATTACATGCGCATAAGGCATATGTTTTGTCCATTTGCAATATGATTTCATAGGAAGTCAAAAGTCAAAAGTCAAAAATGTCAAAATTTGGTAAAAAACTTCACACATCCTTAAAAAAGTGCTTTCTGGACCGTTTTTCAAAATTCTTTCAATTTTTATGTCAATTACACATGTATAAGAACTTTATCAACATACTTTAGTCATACTTTATTATCTTTTTTTTTTTTTTTTTACTAGTGCATAAGGCATATGTTTTCTCCATTTGGAATATGATTTCATAGGAAGTCAAAAGTCAAAAGTCAAAAATGTCAAAATTTGGTAAAAAACTTCACACATCCTTAAAAAAGTGCTTTCTGGACCGTTTTTCAAAATTCTTTCGAATTTTGTGTCAATTACACACGTATAAGAACTGTATCAACATACTTTATTCGTATTTTATTATCATAATTTTTTTTTTTTTTTTTTACTTGTGCATAAGGCATATATATGTTTTGTCCATTTGCAATATGATTTAATAGGATGTCAAAAGTCGAAAATTTGTTTTTTTTGTTAAACTTTAAAAACTAAAAAAAGTGCTTTCTGGACCGTTTTTCGAAATTGTTTCGATTTTAAGACAATTAATCATGTGTAAGAAGTGTATGAATATACTTTTGTAAAATGTTATTATCATAATTTTATTTTTTTTACTTGTGCATAAGGAATATGTTTTGTCCATTTGCAATATGATGTCATAGGAAGTCAAAAGTCAAAGTCAAAAGTAACGATTTTCCTCCGTGCAACTGGTGATCTGAAATGTGCAACTGGTGATCTGAAATGTGCAACTGGTGATCTGAAATGTGCAACTGGTAACCCAAAAAAAAAAAATTTGATTCTATGTTTCCTTACTTTTTCAAAGTCACTGTGCATTTGCAATATGTTTTAATGGGCAGGTACCATCACGAATTTGTCATGCTATAAAAATCCTGCAGGAATGTGAAATTGACTGGCCCGATGAACTCGGGATGGCTTTGCAGTGATTCTGGGTCATCTCAATCGCTCGTTTGGGTTGATTTCAGAATGTCGCTTTTGGTGATGTTTTTTCACTATAGAATCATATTGCAAATGCACGTGCAACTGGTCACCCAAAAAAAAAATGTTTAGATTTTTTTTGTTTATGTTTCCTTACTTTTTCAAAGTCACTGTGCATTT
Source organism: Oncorhynchus clarkii lewisi (assembly GCF_045791955.1). Lineage (NCBI taxonomy): Eukaryota > Metazoa > Chordata > Actinopteri > Salmoniformes > Salmonidae > Oncorhynchus > Oncorhynchus clarkii. The sequence goes on along the minus strand of NC_092168.1, from coordinate 50,544,743 downwards.
GCAATATGTTTTTTCACTATAGAATCATATTGCAAATGCACATGCAACTGGTCATCCCCCAAAAAAAATTGTAGATTTTTTTTGTTTATGTTTCCTTACTTTTTCAAAGTCACTGTGCATTTGCAATATGTTTTTTCACTATAGAATCATATTGCAAATGCACGTACAACTGGTCACCCCCCAAAAAAAAATTTGGATTTTTTTTGTTTATGTTTCCTTACTTTTTCAAAGTCACTGTGCATTTGCAATATGTTTTTTCACTATAGAATCATATTGCAAATGCACGTGCAACTGGTCACCCAAAAATAAAAATTTTGGATTTTTTTTGTTTATGTTTCCTTACTTTTTCAAAGTCACTGTGCATTTGCAATATGTTTTTTCACTATAGAATCATATTGCAAATGCACGTGCAACTGGTCATCCCCCCAAAAAAAATTTAGATTTTTTTTGTTTATTTTTCCTTACTTTTTCAAAGTCACTGTGCATTTGCAATATGTTTTTTCACTATAGAATCATATTGCAAATGCACGTGCAACTGGTCATCCCCCCAAAAAAATTTTAGATTTTTTTTGTTTATTTTTCCTTACTTTTTCAAAGTCACTGTGCATTTGCAATATGTTTTTTCACTATAGAATCATATTGCAAATGCACGTGCAACTGGTCACCCAAAAATAAAAATTTTGGATTTTTTTTGTTTATGTTTCCTTACTTTTTCAAAGTCACTGTGCATTTGCAATATGTTTTTTCACTATAGAATCATATTGCAAATGCACATGCAACTGGTCATCCCCCCCAAAAAAATTTAGATTTTTTTTGTTTATGTTTCCTTACTTTTTCAAAGTCACTGTGCATTTGCAATATGTTTTTTCACTATAGAATCATATTGCAAATGCACGTGCAACTGGTCATCCCCCAAAAAATTTTTTAGATTTTTTTTGTTTATTTTTCCTTACTTTTTCAAAGTCACTGTGCATTTGCAATATGTTTTTTCACTATAGAATCATATTGCAAATGCACGTGCAACTGGTCACCCAAAAATAAAAATTTTGGATTTTTTTTGTTTATGTTTCCTTACTTTTTCAAAGTCACTGTGCATTTGCAATATGTTTTTTCACTATAGAATCATATTGCAAATGCACATGCAACTGGTCATCCCCCCCAAAAAAATTTAGATTTTTTTTGTTTATGTTTCCTTACTTTTTCAAAGTCACTGTGCATTTGCAATATGTTTTTTCACTATAGAATCATATTGCAAATGCACGTGCAACTGGTCACCCAAAAATAAAAATTTTGGATTTTTTTTGTTTATGTTTCCTTACTTTTTCAAAGTCACTGTGCATTTGCAATATGTTTTTTCACTATAGAATCATATTGCAAATGCACATGCAACTGGTCATCCCCCCCAAAAAAATTTAGATTTTTTTTGTTTATTTTTCCTTACTTTTTCAAAGTCACTGTGCATTTGCAATATGTTTTTTCACTATAGAATCATATTGCAAATGCACATGCAACTGGTCATCCCCCCCAAAAAAAATTAGATTTTTTTTGTTTATGTTTCCTTACTTTTTCAAAGTCACTGTGCATTTGCAATATGTTTTTTCACTATAGAATCATATTGCAAATGCACGTGCAACTGGTCACCCAAAAAAAAAAAATTGGATTTTTTTTGTTTATGTTTCCTTACTTTTTCAATGTCACTGTGCATTTGCAATATGTTTCAATGGGCCGGCACCATCACGAATTGGTCATGCTATAAAAATCCTGCAGGAATGTGAAATTGACTGGCCCGATGAACTCGGGATGGCTTTGCAGTGATTCTGGTTCATCTCAATCGCTCGTTAGGGTTGATTTCAGAATGTCGCTTTTGGTGATGGTACCTCACTGTTTAAACATATTGCAAATGTACAAGAGTCAAGTGGACAAGAGTCCATCAGTCAATTAGATATCATTCTGACACCAAACTGATACAAACTGACACCAAACCCACTTTTTCCAACTCGTTTAGTAGCCAACTATTACATACTTCAGAGCTGGCCCAAAATTCACAACGCCTTGGGTTCAAACCATAAAAAAACCATAAAACACGTAGTTACGTTCTAGCTGCGGGTCCATTTCTTAAGTTATGTGTTGGCCTAGCTGAGGCGACCCCGAATCCCAAGTTTCGGCTCGATAGGTCATTTGGTGTCCGAGAAAAACCCTAATTGGTGCTGAAAATCCACTATTTTCCATGACTTGCTACGGGGTCCTTGAACGAGCTATCGGACAGACACGTCGGGGTCCGTCTCTATGGGCCGAGCCGGTTTCAATGCACCTAGCCTTGCGTCTCTGAGACTTTTCTAAACGTCGTCATTTTCGTGATGGTCAAAATGAATTGAAGGTATTGCAAATGTACGAGGCTGTTTCTCGGTCCGAGAACCATCTAGAGCCACGTAACTCACCACGCACCATCGACCGGAGGTCTAGAACAGGTTTCTAAAGTTTCGGAACTCTAGGTCTGACGGTTCTTTTTTAGCTCCAACAAAGCTAACTATTGCAGCCACTGTCTGTCTCTACGCACCCCAATACGTCCCTCCTTCCAAGTTGTGTTTTAGTGTAATTTTTTTTTCCTTTGAATTTTTTGGGGAAAAATGACTGATTTACAGTTCATGGGGGTTGCCTAATCACACATATGAAGTTTTGGACAGATCTGACTTTTTTAACCCTTCGAAACAGCCCCTGAGACACCAATTATGGCACTTCCGGTTGGCACAGGGAGCTACAAATCAACACATATCCTCATTGGGGTATGCTGTTACAGAATCCTGAGTTTTAAGTCCTTACGTTAAGAATTGACTGATTTACACAGGGTTGAATGCACTATGTCTATCAAACTGCAGGCAGGGTATGGGTAAACACTTTTAGGGGCATTTTAACCACTTCCGGTTGGTCCAGGAAGCTCAGAATCAACACAGGTAGACCTCATAGTGGCCTGATGGACTGGTACCGAAGACAGGTTCATACGGCATTCATAACCCATATAGACTTCAGGTTGAAATTAGGGGTGCAGGCAATGTATTCCTATGGGGAGAGATGACACTGCATTCTGTGAGATCAAAAAACACTGTTTTACTGTTAAGGGTTAATGCCACACAGTCAAGGTTAGGCTTGCACGGATCGGGAGGACCTTAGGAACATTCCTGTGGTGGAATTTTTCTTCTCACCCTAACGGTTCTCTCACTCTCACCCAAAATCAAATGACGTTGTGGGGCAGGCTTCATTTTGGGCCTACTATTCTAATGGTCGCTGCTCCTAGACCGAGCGAGCTACGGTCAAGCGGGATAGCTCGTTGAACTCGTCACAGTCTGGAGACTATGGTGATGCCATTTTTTGTGTTGATTTCATAATGACATTTTGGTGATGGTCCCTCTCCGTTTAAACATATTGCAAATGCACAAAAGTCAACTAGCAAGTCAGTGTCCACCAGTCATTTAGATGTCATTATGACACCAAACGGATATCAATTGACACCAAACCCACTTTTTCCTACTCATTTAGAAGCCAACTATCACATATGTCAGAGCAGGCCCATAATTCACAGCGCCTTCGGTTTAAAACATAATAAAAAGGTAAAACACATAGTTACGTTCTAGCTGCGGGTCCAGTTCGGACATTATGTGAAGTCCTATGTGAGGCGACCCCGAATCCCGAGTTTCGGCTCGATAGGTCATTTGGTGTCCGAGAAAAACCCTAATTGGTGCTGAAAATCCACTTTTTTCCATGACTTGCTACGGGGTCCTTGAACGAGCTATCGGACAGACACGTCGGGGTCCGTCTCTATGGGCCGAGCCGGTTTCAATGCACCTAGCCTTGCGTCTCTGAGACTTTTCTAAACGTCGTCATTTTCGTAATGGTCAAAATGAATTGAAGGTATTGCAAATGTACGAGGCTGTTTCTCGGTCCGAGAACCGTCTAGAGCCACGTAACTCACCACGCACCATCGACCGGAGGTCTAGAACAGGTTTCTAAATTTTCGGAACTCTAGGTCTGACGGTTCTTTTTTAGCTCCAACAAAGCTAACTATTGCAGCCACTGTCTGTCTCTACGCACCCCAATACGTCCCTCCATCCAAGGTGTGTTTTAGTGTGATTTTTTTTTCCTTTGATTTTTTTTGGGAAAAATGACTGATTTACAGTTCATGGGGGTTGCCTAATCACATATATGAAGTTTTGGAAAGATCAGACTTTTTTAACCCCTCGAAACAGCCCCTGAGACACCAGTTATGGCACTTCCGGTTGGCACAGGAAGCTATAAATCAACACATATCCCCATTGGGGTATGCTGTTACAGAATCCTGAGTTTTAAGTCCTTACGTTAAGAACTGACTGATTTACACAGGGTTGAATGCACTATGTCTGTCAAACTGCAGGCAGGGTATGGGTAAACACTTTTAGGGGCATTTTAACCACTTCCGGTTGGTCCAGGAAGCTCAGAATCAACACAGGTAGACCTCATAGTGGCCTGATGGACTGGTACCGAAGACAGGTTCATACGGCATTCATAACCCATATAGACTTCAGGTTGAAATTAGGGGTGCAGGCAATGTATTCCTATGGGGAGAGATGACACTGTAATCTGTGAGATCAAAAAACACTGTTTTACTCTTAAGGGTTAATGCCACACGGTCAAGGTTAGGCTTGTACAGATCGGGAGGACCTTAGGAACATTCATGTGGTGGAATTTTTCTTCTCACCCTAACGGTTCTCTCACTGTCACTCAAAAGCAAATGACATTGTGGGGCAGGCTTCATTTTGGGCCTACTTTTCTAATGGTCGTTGCGCTTAGACCGAGCGAGCTACGGTCAAGCGGGATATCTCGTTGAACTCAGCACAGTCTGGAGACTATGGTGATGCCATTTTTTGTGTTGATTTCAGAATGCCATTTTGGTGATGGTCCCTCTCCGTTTAAACATATTGCAAATGCACAAAAGTCAACTAGCAAGTCAGTGTCCATCAGTCAATTAGATGTCATTATGACACCAAACCCACTTTTTACTACTCATTTAGAAGCCAACTATCACATATGTCAGAGCAGTCCCATAATTCACAGCGCCTTTAGTTTAAAACATAATAAAAAGGTAAAACACATAGTTACGTTCTAGCTGCGGGTCCAGTTCGGACATTATGTGAAGTCCTATGTGAGGCGACCCCGAATCCCGAGTTTCGGCTCGATAGGTCATTTGGTGTCCGAGAAAAACCCTAATTGGTGCTGAAAATCCACTTTTTTCCATGCCTTGCTACGGGGTCCTTGAACGAGCTATCGGACAGAAACGTTGGGGTCTGTCTCTATGGGCTGAGCCGGTTTCAATGCACCTAGCCTTGCGTCTCTGAGACTTTTCTAAACGTCGTCATTTTCGTAATGGTCAAAATGAATTGAAGGTATTGCAAATGTACGAGGCTGTTTCTCGGTCCGAGAACCGTCTAGAGCCACGTAACTCACCACGCACCATCGACCGGAGGTCTAGAACAGGTTTCTAAAGTTTCGGAACTCTAGGTCTGACGGTTCTTTTTTAGCTCCAACAAAGCTAACTATTGCAGCCACTGTCTGTCTCTACGCACCCCAATACGTCCCTCCATTCAAGTTGAGTTTTAGTGTGATTTTTTTGTCCTTTGAATTTTTTGGGGAAAAATGACTGATTTACAGTTCATGGGGGTTGCCTAATCACATATATGAAGTTTTGGACAGATCAGACTTTTTTAACCCTTTGAAACAGCCCCTGAGACACCAATTATGGCACTTCCGGTTGGCACAGGAAGCTATAAATCACCACATATCCTCATTGGGGTATGCTGTTACAGAATCCTGAGTTTTAAGTCTTTACGTTAACAACTGAGTTATTTACGGAGGGTTTAGTATGTGTGTGTTATTTCAGAAAATCATAGAAAATCACAGAAATCTCGCAGAGCTCCGCAGCACACTTTAAAAAGATTCGTATGAACACCCTGCAACTGGATCTGTAACCGTTGAAAAAAAAAAACGCCTATTTGTGACCATCGCCAAGTTGTCATTGTTCCGTTTCTCTTAAATGACGATAGATAAATGGCTGGTTCTTTTTTTATTGACACCGGAGGCTCCTTGACTTTGACCTGAAGTGGAAAAATAATTTCTCTATTTCCATTTAGGACCTTTAATCCCAGAAAAACGGCCATAACTCAAAAACCGTCGAGGCCTAGACGGCATCTTGTTCGGGGCCAACTGCCCATTATGCCAAACCTACGCTCACCAAGTTTCGGCTTCGAAATATTTTCCGTTTTCGAGATAAGGCCCCGTCGTGATTCGTGATGTTTTGCCAAATTGCCATATGATTCCGTATGCCCTCTTGTGGGAAATTCCGGGATAGCGGAAAAACGGTCAAAAACTTGTTTATTTTATAAAACGGAAACCGAATGTCCGACAAAGTTCATTTGATGACTTCCCGGTAGGTCTGGCCCTACCGCACGGCCCGACGCCGACCGCGAATTTTACAAACGATTTCGGACGTCTAGTAAGGGACCGTACATTTGCAATATGGACTTTCTCACTGATCATACACGAAATGCCGAAATGTTCCCTTAAGGTATGACATCATAACTTTATGACTTTATAACTTTTATTAATTCATGACTTTATAACTTTATTAATTTATAACTTTATTGATTTATGACTTTATAACTTTTATTAATTCATGACTTTATAACTTTATTAATTTATGACTTTATTAATTTATGACTTTATAACTTTATTAATTTATGACATCATAACTTTATGACTTTATAAATTTATTAATTTAGGACTGTGATTTTATTACTTTACAACTTTGTATTTTGTTTGTCTTTATTGTTTGTTTCTTTGTTTGTTGTTTAGTTTCTGCCTACGTATTGAGATTCCTCTGTAAATGAAATGCATTATTATTATTATTATTAGGTGAATAACAGTCACATGGCTGACTGCACCTACACGAAGGTGACATGGAACCAGTACAAGTTCACATTACACAACTTAAAGGCTGAGGACATCTGTGGTCTGTTCCAGTGTGAGTTCTCCTTGTCATCTGTTGTTACCATGAAGCACATCCAAACTGTAAAGGGGAAACACTCCACCAAACTGCTGCCAGGTTAGTGGAACATTTGCCTTGTATATTTAGGCTATGTCCCAAATGCTGTAATACCTATTAGGGTGCACTACTTTTGACCAGGGATCTGGTCTAAATTAGTGCACCATACACCATAGGATTCCACTTGGGACACAGTCTTAGATTGATTACCTGTGTTTTATGTTTAGAAAAGTCAAATGATGCATTGTGATGTACAGTAGGGTATATATAGTATGTAACTAAACATTGTGATGTACAGTAGGGTACAGTATGTAACTAAACATTGTGATGTACAGTAGGGTACAGTATGTAACTAAACATTGTGATGTACAGTAGGGTACAGTATGTAACTAAACATTGCATTTGATAGTGATTACATCATTTATCAATACAAATCCACCAGGAATTACTGCAGTGTCTGACTGGCATATGGTAGTTTCTAGATATTCCACAAAGTACTTCATAAAGAGCTTCAATGCCATACATCTCTCCTTCCGTGGCCTCCAGCTGCTCTTAAATACAAGTAAAACTAAATGCATGCTCTTCAACCGATCGCTGCCCGCACCTGCCCGTCCGTCCAGCATCACTACTCTGGACGGCTCTGACTTAAAATATGTGGACAACTATACATACCTAGGTGTCTGGTTAGACTGTAAACTCCCCTTCCAGACTCACATTAAGCATCTCCAATCCAAAATTAAATCTGGAATCGGGTTTCCTATTTCGCAAACAAAGCATCCTTTACTCATGCTGCCAAACATACAGTGCCTTGCGAAAGTATTCGGCCCCCTTGAACTTTGCGACCTTTTGCCACATTTCAGGCTTCAAACATAAAGATATAAAACTGTATTTTTTTGTGAAGAATCAACAACAAGTGGGACACAATCATGAAGTGGAACGACATTTATTGGATATTTCAGACTTTTTTAACAAATCAAAAACTGAAAAATTGGGCGTGCAAAATTATTCAGCCCCCTTAAGTTAATACTTTGTAGCGCCACCTTTTGCTGCGATTACAGCTGTAAGTCGCTTGGGGTATGTCTCTATCAGTTTTGCACATCGAGAGACTGGAATTTTTTCCCATTCCTCCTTGCAAAACAGCTCGAGCTCAGTGAGGTTGGATGGAGAGCATTTGTGAACAGCAGTTTTCAGTTCTTTCCACAGATTCTCGATTGGATTCAGGTCTGGACTTTGACTTGGCCATTCTAACACCTGGATATGTTTATTTTTGAACCATTCCATTGTAGATTTTGCTTTATGTTTTAGATCATTGTCTTGTTGGAAGACAAATCTCCGTCCCAGTCTCAGGTCTTTTGCAGACTCCATCAGGTTTTCTTCCAGAATGGTCCTGTATTTGGCTCCATCCATCTTCCCATCAATTTTAACCATCTTCCCTGTCCCTGCTGAAGAAAAGCAGGCCCAAACCATGATGCTGCCACCACCATGTTTGACAGTGGGGATGGTGTGTTCAGCTGTGTTGCTTTTACGCCAAACATAACGTTTTGCATTGTTGCCAAAAAGTTCAATTTTGGTTTCATCTGACCAGAGCACCTTCTTTCACATGTTTGGTGTGTCTCCCAGGTGGCTTGTGGCAAACTTTAAACGACACTTTTTATGGATATCTTTAAGAAATGGCTTTCTTCTTGCCACTCTTCCATAAAGGCCAGATTTGTGCAATATACGACTGATTGTTGTCCTATGGACAGAGTCTCCCACCTCAGCTGTAGATCTCTGCAGTTCATCCAGAGTGATCATGGGCCTCTTGGCTGCATCTCTGATCAGTCTTCTCCTTGTATGAGCTGAAAGTTTAGAGGGATGGCCAGGTCTTGGTAGATTTGCAGCGGTCTGATACTCCTTCCATTTCAATATTATCTCTTGCACAGTGCTCCTTGGGATGTTTAAAGCTTGGGAAATCTTTTTGTATCCAAATCCGGCTTTAAACTTCTTCACAACAGTATCTCGGACCTGCCTGGTGTGTTCCTTGTTCTTCATGATGCTCTCTGCGCTTTTAACGGACCTCTGAGACTATCACAGTGCAGGTGCATTTATACGGAGACTTGATTACACACAGGTGGATTGTATTTATCATCATTAGTCATTTAGGTCAACATTGGATCATTCAGAGATCCTCACTGAACTTCTGGAGAGAGTTTGCTGCACTGAAAGTAAAGGGGCTGAATAATTTTGCACGCCCAATTTTTCAGTTTTTGATTTGTTAAAAAAGTTTGAAATATCCAATAACTCTCGTTCCACTTCATGATTGTGTCCCACTTGTTGTTGATTCTTCACAAAAAAATACAGTTTTATATCTTTATGTTTGAAGCCTGAAATGTGGCAAAAGTTCGCAAAGTTCAAGGGGGCCGAATACTTTCGCAAGGCACTGTACCCTCGTAAAACTGACTATCCTACCGATCCGTGACTTCGGCGATGTAATTTACAAAATAGCCTCCAACACTACTCAGCAAACTGTATGTAATCTATCACAGTGCCATCCGTTTTGTCACCAAAGCCCCATATACTACCGACCACTGCGAACTGTACTGTATGCTCTCGTTGGCTGGCCCTCGCTACATATTCGTCACCAAACCCACATGCTCCAGGTCATCTATAAGTCTTTGCTAGGTAAAGCGCCACCTTATCTCAGCTCACCATGAGCTGGTGGTCACCATAGCAGCACCCACACGTAGCACGTGCTCCAGCAGGTATATTTCACTGGTCATCCCCAAAGCCAACACCTCCTCTGGCCGCCTTTCCTTCCAGTTCTCTGCTGCCAATGACTGGAACGAATTGCAAAAATCACTGAAGCTGGAGACTCATATCTCCCCCTCTAACTTTAAGCATCAGCTGTCAGAGTAGCTTGCCGATCACTGTACCTGTACACAGCCCATCTGTAAATAGCCCATCCAACTACCTCATCCCCATATTGTTATTTATTTATTTTGCTCTTTTGCACCACAGTATCTCTACTTGCACATCATTATCTACACATCTGTCACTCCAGTGTTAATGCTAAATTGTGATTATTTTGCCATAATGGCCTATTTAAATAAAGGGGAAATATATATATATATATATATATTTCAATAATAATGTACTATGATAATGGTAGTTTCTAGATGTTCCATGAAGTACTTCATAATGTATTATGATAATGTATTTTATCATGTCTAAACTCCATTTCCTCCTCTGTTGTGTTTGCTATACTTCATGTTTTCCCAGAAAAGGTTGTGTTTAAAATGTTCCATGTTTTTGACTGTCTGTTCCCAGGACTAGCAGGAGATGTCCTCGTTTGTCCTTCCCCTCTACTTGAGTCCCCTGAGGCTGAGCTGATTGACCAACTGAAGTGGATTGTGATTGGAGTGTCTGTGTTCCTCTGCTTCTACAGCTTCACCATCACCTTCTTCTATATCAGGCTGAGGGTCAGGCTCATTATAATATACACCGTTACAGCTGATTGGCTGATTGAAATATCAGGAGAGAAAAACAATCAACAGGCTTCAAGTACAACTTGTGTTAGTTACTTTATATAGTATTAATGTCAAAGCCATCATTATTTCAAGCTATGTTTGTGAAGATTGGAGTTTCTCTTCCTTAATGTTATTCACCAGACTTTTCTTTTGCTTACTTCTCTGATGTTTTGGGGTCATTTTTTCCAGGTCTTTCGATCTGAGGAGCTGTATGATTCGCTGACATACGTCCCCATGCAGGTTTGGATCCTTTATTTTTAATTTTTATGAGAGATCAGATTTGAGCCCAACCAATATGGGACTGGTTTCCTGGAAACAGATTACGTCTTGGACTAGGCTTAATCTGTGTCCGGGAAACGGCCCATTAATGTTTGAAGTGCTGGCACAACCTAAAGCTCTTACACTGAGTTCAAGTTGTTGCAGTGAGAAACATAAACAGTGCATTCAGAAAGTATTCAGACCCTTTGACTTTTTCCACATTTTGTTACGTTACAGCCTTATTCTAAAATCGACACAAAACCCCATAATGACAAAGCAAAAACAGATTTATAAAAAATGTAAAACAGAAATACCTTATTTACATAAGTATTCAGACCCTTTGCTATGAGATTTGAAATTGAGCTCCGGTGCATCCTGTTTCCATTGATCATCCTTGAGATGTTTCTGCTACTTCATTGGAGTCCACTTGTAGTAAATTCAATTGATTGGACATGATTCGTGGGGGTGGCAGGTAGCCTAGTGGTTAGAGCGTTGGGCCAGTAACCGAAAGATTGCTAAATCGAATCCCCGAGCTGACAAGGTAAAAATCTGTCGTCCAGTTAACCCACTGGTCCCCGGTAGGCCATCATTGTAAATCAGAATTTGTTCTTAACTGACTTGCGTAGTTAAATTTAAAAAAAAAAAAATTCTGTAGAGCTCCGAGACAGGATTGTGTCAAGGCACTGATCTGGGAAAGGGTACCAAAAAAATGTCTGCAGCATTGAAGGTCCTAAGAATATAGAGGCCTCCATCATTATTAAACAGAAGTTTGGGAACCACCAAGACTTTTCCAAGAGCTGGCCGCCCGGCTAAACTGAGCAATCGGGGGAGAAGGGCCTTGGGCAGGGAGGTGACCAAGAACCCGGGAGAACCTTCCAGAACCTTGCAGCACTCCACCAATCAGGTCTTTATGGTAGAGTGGCCAGACAGAAGCAACTCCTCAGTAAAAGGCACATGACAGCCCACTTGGAGTTTGCCAAAAAGGCACCTAAAGGACTCTCAGACCATAAGAAACAAGACTTTTTTTGGTCTGATGAAACCAAGATTGAACTCTTTGGCCTGAATGCCAAGCGTCACGTCTGGAAGAAACCTGGCACCATCCCTACGGTAAAGCATGGTGGTGGCAGCATCATGCTGTGGGGATGTTTTTCAGCGTCAGGGACTGGGAGACTAGTCAGGATCGAGGCAAAGATGAATGGAGCAAAGTACAGAGAGATTCTTGATGAAAACCTGCTCCAGAGCTTTCAGTACATCAGACTGGGGCAAACTTTCATCTTCCAACAGGACAACGACCCTAAGAACATAGCCAAGACAACTCAGGAGTGACTTCGGGACAAGTCTCTGAATGTCCTTGAGTGGCCCAGCCAGAGCCCAGACTTGAACCTGATCGAACATCTCTAGAGTCTTGAAAATAGCTGTGCAGCGATGCTCCCCATCCAACCTGGCAGAGCTTGAGAGGATCTGCATAGAAGAATGGGATAAACTCCCCAAATACAGGTGTGCCACGATTGTAGTGTCATACCCAAGAAGACTCAAGGCTGTAATCTCTGCCAAAGGTGCTTCAACAAAGTACTGAGTAAATGGTCTGAATACTTATGTAAATGTGAGATTTCTGTATTTGAGCAAAAATTCTGTTTTTGCTACGTTGTTATGGGGCATTGTGATGTCATTATGGGGTATTGTGATGTCATTATGGGGTATTGTGATGTCATTATGGGGCATTGTGATGTCATTATGGGGCATTGTGTGTAGATTGATGAGGAAAAGTAACAATTTAATCAATTTTAGCATCGGGCTGTAACCTAACAAGACCGTTATAAAAGCATATAATTGAAGCCAATATTTTGGACAATTCTGTACATAATCTTCAAAACAAAATAATGAAAATGTTAAATAATAATATTTCTGTTTTAATTTGTTTCCTCAGCCTAATCAGACCCAACCTACGGTGAGAATATTCAATACACATGCTTCCAACCTTGTCTCAACAGTAGTTCACATGCTTCCAACGTTGTCCAAACAGTAGTTATAACTTGTCAACAATGTGATCTAACTTTTTGTTAAAAATCCAAGGGGTCTTTCCTCCTGGTTTAGGAACACTAATTATCCTAATTACTTATATACTAATTAGTAGCTACGCCTATCATTAAATAATGATCCTAAAAGGGTAAACGCTAAGAGGGTAAATGCTAAGAGGGTAAATGCTAAGAGGGTAAATGCTAAGAGGGTAAATGCTAAGAGGGTAAATGCTAAGAGGGTAAATGCTAAGAGGGTAAATGCTAAGAGGGTAAATGGTAAGAGGGTAAATGCTAAGAGGGTAAATGGTAAAGGGTAAATGCTAAGAGGGTAAATGCTAAGAGGGTAAATGGTAAGAGGGTAAATGGTAAATGGTAAATGCTAAGAGGGTAAATGGTAAGAGGGTAAATGGTAAATGGTAAATGCTAAGAGGGTAAATGGTAAATGGTAAATGCTAAGAGGGTAAATGCTAAGAGGGTAAATGCTAAGAGGGTAAATGCTAAGAGGTTCAAGTTGACACAGTTTGATATTTTCTGTATTTCAGACGGGAAGAGGGAACATTAACTCGACCTACATGGATATGAGGAAGGTACCAGTTGGAGTGAGAGGCTCACGATCCATCAACCACAATTCCCAACTCATTTGTTGACCACGTAAAGAGACCTTCGACTGATCAGATCAATCAATTAGATTCAGAATCATTCCTTTTGAAGCCTAATGTAGGAAAGAGCTGGTCACTTAAAGGGCCCAATGCTTTATTAGTTATAAGAATGTATAGGAGGCTTTCTTTTTTTTCTTTTAATGTTGCAAGTTGGGTGAAAACAATTACTTCTTTTACGTTCATGACATTTTGCACCGTTGATTCAGCATCATCACACTGAGACAAAAAAAAGGTTTGAAGTGATGTGAAAACAACGTTGCGTTTTTTTTGTTTGTTGCCAAGTGCGATGCTGCTTACTGGTCTAGAATGTGTTTTGATAGAAGTGCCTAGGTGAGACTTTCCCGACTCGTCACAATGAATGTAGAAACCAAAACAAGTGCTGCTTGTTATATTCACATGTAATTGTAATAAACGTATGATGCATATTGGAGAGAGCGGAGTGATATGGGAGATCACCAGCTAAAGGAATTAAGCAGACTTATTTATTTCACAAAAAAAATCAACAACAACATTGATTTCAAAGTTTAACAAACCATGTAACTCTATGCACAAGGACTACTTTGAACAATATACACAGAATATGTCCCAAAAACACATGTACTAGAAGAACTGTGAAGATGCAAAATTTTGATAACAGAATTACGGTAAAATTTCCCTCCCTTTTTTTTCTTTTTAGGCGACCACGTTTTATCAAAACTCTCGTTTTTTAAATTTCTTCTACGAATTAAGATTCAAAGATGTCTGAAGAAAAGAAGGACGTGTCAGCTGTGACATCACACGTTGAGTTTGACCGTTTTTATTTTTGGCTATCGAACTATATAGTACGTGAGGTGGATTTACATCTGGGTAACAGAATTTCAGCACGGGTCCCTGATCTGTACTACACAGAAATGCATCATTCTGAATATAAATGTCATTCTCGTCATGGTGATGTATCCTAAAATAGATACACAAAAGGTAGAAATATGCAATACTCTCCTTTGCATATTTGGGTATTATTCTACACACTGGCTATTATTCTAATGAGCTCCGCCCCTAAACAAGACAAAATTTCATTGGTTTGGACCGGATCTAATCTGAACCAATCGTAGGTGTCTATTTTTCACAAGTTTGTACATGATAGTATAGTACGGTAAAGCAGCGGTTCTCAAGCTATTTGACCCCGGGACCGTTGGTTCAAGATTGTGACACTCCAATGATGTATATAAACCCTGGATGGCAGATGCCATGTATTGGCCAGTGAGAGGGTTTGAAGCCACAGGTCGGCCATATTGGTACTCCCCAGAAGAAGGAGTCCTCCATAGGAATGGATGGAATTCCACTGTATTTCAATTAGATGTTTCAAGGACAAAATGACATGTATTAAAGTATTTTCTTGGTGTTTTGAGGACAGTAAACTTTCAAAAAAATTATACTTGACGGAAAATGTTTTTATATATTTTATTAAAAATATACATATGTTTAGCTCACATAATATAACTTAAAAGTAGGCTTTCAATTGCCTGTAATAGAATAAACCTGGCAAAAACAAACGTACACATTAATACATGCATTTTTTATAGCTTCTAAAATATTTTTGTTACACTGATGGGGGAGTGCCAAGATGGAGGCGCGGTTGCTTCAAAACAGGGCCCTGTCGGCCATCTAGTGTACATGTGAATGACTGGTCACTACAGCCATGCATTCAAAACAGCGCCCTGTCGGTCGTCTAGTGTACATGTGAATGACTGGTCACTACAGCCATGCATTCAAAACAGGGCCCTGTCGGCCATCTAGTGTACATGTGAATGACTGGTCACTACAGCCATGCATTCAAAACAGGGCCCTGTCGGCCATCTAGTGTACATGTGAATGACTGGTCACTACAGACATGCATTCAAAACAGGGCCCTGTCGGCCATCTAGTGTACATGTGAATGACTGGTCACTACAGCCATGCATTTTCAAAATGCAAGATACAAAAATAAACTGTGTTTTACACCTGGATTTTTAGCTGAAAGTCATTCATGTTAGCAGCCAATATCAACTCGAGATATCATATCATGTCACTTCTCTGGAGTCCAAAACAAACAGAATCATACGGCCAACCTGTATGGACCCTAGGTTGCAGGATTTGGATGTTGTTTGGATGGATGGTTGTGGATTGGTGGGCGAAAAACGCAAACATCTAGCAACCCAAAGGCTACATGTTTGAATCTCATCAAGGACAACTTTAGCATTTGAGCAACTTTGCAACTACTTGCTACTTTGCAACTTCTAAGCATGTTAGCCCTAAACTAACTCCTAACTCCTAACCCTAACCTTAACCATTAACCCTATGACGTGTAGGAGTGTTGGGCCAGTGGCCGAAAAGGTTGCTGGATCGAATCCCCAAGGCAAAAATATGTGGTTCTGCCCCTGAGCAAGGCAGTTAACCCACTGTTCCCCGGGCGCCGATGTCGATTAAGGCAGCCCCCCGCACCTCTCTGATTCAGAGGGGTTGGGTTAAATGGGGAAGACACACCTCTTTGATTCAGAGGGGTTGGGTTAAATGGGGAAGACACACCTCTTTGATTCAGAGGGGTTGGGTTAAATGGGGAAGACACACCTCTCTGATTCAGAGGGGTTGGGTTAAATGGGGAAGACACACCTCTCTGATTCAGAGGGGTTGGGTTAAATGGGGAAGACACACCTCTCTGATTCAGAGGGGTTGGGTTAAATGGGGAAGACACACCTCTCTGATTCAGAGGGGTTGGGTTAAATGCGGAAGACACATTTCAGTTTAGTTGTACAACTGACTAGGTATCCCCGTTTCCTAACCTGGCTAACATTAGCATTAGCCACATAGCAAACGTTAGCCACAACAAATTGGATTTCGTAACACATATGTTTTGTAAATTTGTAACATATTGTACAAATTGCAATTTGTCACATATTGTATGAATTGCCATTCGTAACATATACTCATAAACTCAAAAAGTCATCTACTCCTCCTGAGTTTATCAGGAAGTGTATAGGAGATGTTGTACCCACTGTGACTATTAAAACCTACTCTTAACCAGAAACCATGGATAGATGGCAGTATTCGCGCAAAATTTGAAAGTGCAAACCAATGCATTAAAACGTGGGAATATGGCCGAATACAAACAGTGTAGTTATTCCCTGATCCTCAACACTGGGGCCCCACAATCCCCTCCTGTACTCATAACATGGGATCCCGGTGTGGCGCAGCGCTCTAATGCATCTCAGTGCTTGAGGCGTCAAGCACCATAAATTAATACATATCATACTAAATTGAGCGTGCTGGATTTACGTTTACTATGTTCCGTCGAATCTATGAGACCAGGCTACTCTGTCTGCACTGAACACTATCACTTTGAAGGGCAGCCTGCCTGCAGAATGCTAGTTGCTAACTAGGTAGCCCCTTTCCCCCCACAACATATACCAGAATATGTTCCATCTTCATCCCATAGTATTGAAGGCAGTACTATGTTACAGCTGTTTATCTTTATACATATAGCCAGTAGCCACTCAAACTAGGCTTATTTGAAACATGAACATGATCAATCAAATCGCCGGGTTATTCCTCTGGCAAAGATGCCTCCGTAGTAGATTTCTGAACTGTATTTTATATGGATAATATAAACGTTCCACTGGTTGGACAGACTATGCTTTCCATCTGATCCAAACAGATTAAATCAACGTTGTTTCAACGTAATTTGTCAACGTATGGTGATGTGGAAAATGTTTTGGGGATTTTTAAAAAGTAATCACCGTAAACTGTTGTTTTGAGGGTAAAATTATAACCACAGAATTGTCATTATGGTAACCAAATGTCAACAAAGATATTGGATAAAATATGTTGAATTCGTACCTTTAAAACAAAGTCAGAACCTCACTTTCAGAACCACTGCAGTAGAGTTCAGAAGTTGTACGAAAAGCTGCCTCTTTCGACCTGTTCTCACTGTAGTTGTGACATCACTTCCTGCAACAGTGCCATGGTTCTCACTGTAGTTGTGACATCACTTCCTGCAACAGTGCCATGGTTCTCACTGTAGTTGTGACATCACTTCCTGCACAGTGCCATGGTTCTCACTGTAGTTGTGACATCACTTCCCGCACAGTGCCCTGTTCTCACTGCAGATGTGAAATGACATTGTTTACATTGTATTAATCCTGTACAGCTTTAAGTTAGCACACCATATCTCCCTCAGAATTTAGTAAGCCTGTAATATTGTTTATATCAGCGGCTAAGAGTGTCAATTAGCTAAGTAAGCTAGCATGGTGTATTTAGTAGCATGGTTGGCTTCTTATCCCTTCCTTTATGCGTATAGGCATAGAGAACGTATATATATATATATATATATATATATTAGGATTCCTTTAGTAACCACTCATACGCACGCTGGGTTAGTTAATCACTAAACATCTGAGGATTCAGAGCCTCAAAACAGGAGTTCTGATCTAGGATCAGGTTATTCATTGTGATTTCGGCCTAAAGGTCAAACTGATCCTAGATCCAGCACTCTAACTCTGAGACGCTTTGTGAATATGGAAGCTTTGTATTTAGAACTGTATGTCGAAGTTAACATTTCCTCAACATCGTAACATCTATCCCCTACACCACTCCCAGTGGAGGCACTGCATCTCAGTGCAAGAGGCGTCACTACAGTCCCTGGTTCAAATCCAGGCTGAATTACAACCAGCAGTGATTGGGAGTCCCATAGGGCAGCAAACAATTGGCACAGGTTTGGCCGGAGTAGGCCATCATTGTAAATAAGATTTTTTTCTTAACTGACTAGCCTAGTTAAATAAAGAAGAGGTGTCACTACAGTCCCTGGTTCAAATCCAGGCTTAATCACAAACGGTGGTGATTGGGAGTCCCATAGGGCGGCACACAATTGGCCGAGGTAGGCCGTCATTGTAAATAAGAATTTGTTCTTAACTGACTTGCCTGGTTAAATAAATATGAAATAAAGGTAACATTTGAGATCCTACTCACCACTCCACCTCGTCAACAACATCGCACCACACTGATCTATCTTTGTTTCCATCTCAAAACTTTCCCAGTCAGCGGAAAACTACCTGGGTGTGAGTCACTCAGACACGATTACTGGTTCTTTCATCATCAAACAGGCCACAGCATCGCCACAACATCACGTCCGCACTCATCTGACGAACTGCTGAAAACAGCAATAACATTAGGTCTACAAGCCTAATTTGTCCGTGTGTAACTCTGTGTTGTTGTTTGTGTGTAACTCTGTGTTGTTGTTTGTGTGTAACTCTGTGTTGTTGTTTGTGTCGCACTGCTTTGCTTTATCTTGGCCAGTTGTAAATGATAACTTGTTCTCAACTGGCCTACCTGGTTAAATAAAGGTGATATATATATATATATATATATATATATATATATATATATATATATATATATATATATATTTTAAAACAAGCCTTGATATATGTCTAAAGCCATATAGGAGTCAACAGTCATGTGTCAGGGTATAGGCCTACCTACATCCACTGAGAGCAAAGTATATCACTATGCTTTAAAGTCAATTACTCCTATGTGGCTAATTGCAACTTTAAATTCTAATTTTAGCAAACAACATTATATTAAGCCTAATAAATCCAGAATTTGCACAGCAAACCTTTTTACCCAGTAGGCACACCACATCATTCCAACTTGGAAATGTGAGTAATATTTGGTGTTGATCAATGGAGATTTTAACCTATTTTCACCCACTCAAAAAGCCTGTTGAATTCCCAAAATGTGTTATCGCTATGCATTCAACGATTTAAAAGCACAACCAAGTTTCAAAATGGGAATAAATTGTCAGATATTTTGTATTTATACAACAAATGAATGTGTTTCCACTGTGCTTCATATAACAGCACAACCAAATGAACTGGATTAGAGTTGAGATTACATTTCAAGTACATACTGCAAATGATGTTGGAGATTCTGCACAGACTATTACAGTAATTGTGAAGATCTCCACAGACCTGCACGCTTTCTATGACGACATAGGAAGACATTTATAGTTACAGGAACTTCCAAATATGGCCATGGATGATACTCATTTTAAGGTTGAATAAATACTGTTACATTAGTTTGTAAAATAGTCTTAACTTTAGTCTATTTACTGTATTACAAAAGTAATATTGATTTTTGTTTAGTTGTCAATGCAACCAAATATCTAAATGAAAGAATAGGACTACAAGTTTGATTCAGTCCTGTTCTTTAACTGTGATTTTTAAGTTGAGATGGAGACATGAATCCAACAAATCCATTATGAATTTGTAGACAAACTGTAATTAAAGCCAAACTAAGTCAGTGTCTCAGATGGAACTATCCATGTTGACAACCAAAGACTATTTAATATCCAGTTTGTACTACAAACTAAGAATTGATACGTTAGATTCACATATCCATCTCAACCAAACATCTAAGTTTAAGATTAGGACTGCAAAATACACTTTAAAGTTTAATTTAGTCCTATTCTTTAACATTGATATTTGGTTGAGATAGAGATATGAATCCAACATATTAATTATTAACTTGAATATCCAATTTCAAATCAACCAAAGCTAGTCTATTTTTAGTTGGACACTGTGTTGAATTGAAACAGTAGCTGTTGATGACTTCCCTAATGCAATATAGGCCTAAATAGTTGAATCGATTATATATAAAGTATGGTTTAATGTACATTTAATTTGATCCGTTAAATCTACCCTTTGGATTGACCTTGATAGCAATAGTGAATCTTTTAAGTTATCAAGAGATCTCTCAATAATTATTTTTAAAGATAACACATTGGCAGTAGTCAGTGACAAATATCACAGTTAAGCAGGGTTTGGCTTGGTTAAAACCCTGGATGGGAGACCAAAGAGATAGTTGTAGAGTAGGAGGTGCTGCTCAGCCTATTTGTTTTTTGGTAGTGGATATAACGTTGACGATCTGATGTTGGTACAAATTCAACATATTTTATACAAGGTTGAAATACTATGTTGATACTATATTGAAAATTGGTTACCATTGATATAATACTGTGATTGTAATTTCACCATCAAAACAACAGTTGATTACTGATCCAAAGTATTATTCACATAGATTCCACATCACAATACGTCGACAAATTACGTTGAAACAATTATGATTCAACCAGTTTGTGTTGGTCATCAAATATGTATTGTTCCTTCCCGGAACTTAAACCACCAGAGATGACGGACGCATTTGATGAAACACAGGAAATATCAAATGAAGAATATCTTTGTTTACATGGGTCCGAAGAAGCAGGAAACGCTTCAATTTGATTAGTTTAGAAATGATCTAGGCACGTTTTCTTGTTGAATCACTTTGCAAACAATGAAAAACGATCCAATTGTCTTGTTTAGTTAGATCTTTGGAGCATGGTGATGGTGTCAGCTTGCTACGATGGTAGCTAGCTAGCTAGCTATCTCGACGTTAGCAACAATCAGTCGCTAGCTAAACAGCTCACGGAGGACGACTGACTATGATATTTGACCTCCGATGTTATTAAGATATTAAAATATTTATAAAAGTAAAGAAAAAAAATGGATATCAGTCTAACAGTTTCCCTAATGCAGGGCCAGATGGGTACCGTGATAGAGAGAGCGGTGAGTGCCGCTGTTGAGACGGTGTTAGGGGAGATGCTGAAGGTGGTCGGTATTAAATTCGACGAGCTGAAGAGGGAGGTCGCAGCAAAAGAAAAAGAGACCGAGAGCATCAGACAGATGCTGGACATATCCCGATCTCAGATGAAGACAATGCGGAAGTACATGAACGCTCTGGGTGCCAGGCAGCAGGAGCACTCTGCCACTTACCAGACCAACCAGAGTACAGCATTCGGTCATTCGGATCCGCATAGACCTCACTGTTCCTCAGCGGCTGCATCCGAGGCAGCACAGTCCTCTGGTTTATCACAACCACAGAGAAGGACGGTTACCAACACCCACATTGCCATTACAAATGGAAACGTACAGTCAAGGAATCAAATCACTATCGCTCTACCCTCTGATAACTTGGCCAGATCCTCCCAACCTTCTGAGAATATTATAAGGGCCACATCATCATCATCGTTTGACAGCCACGATGACCTGACTGCCATGGTCTCACAAGCTCTGGAGAGCCCATCATTGATCACCCCTGTCTCTGCAATAAACAGTTCATCAGAGCACCTGGAACCTTTGAAAGGTAAAATATGCTTTGTTGAGTATGTATGGGTATTTGTCAGTGTTTGCTTGAATATGTAAACTGATGGCCTGACTGATGGCCCTAGTGACTGAGACCCAGTACGGCCCTATTGACTGAGACCCAGTACGGCCCTATTGACTGAGTCCCAGTACGGCGCTATTGACTGAGACCCAGTACGGCCCTATTGACTGAGACCCAGTACGGCCCTATTGACTGAGACCCAGTACGGCCCTATTGACTGAGACCCAGTACGGCCCTATTGACTGAGACCCAGTACGGCCCTATTGACTGAGACCCAGTACGGCCCTATTGACTGAGTCCCAGTACGGCCCTAGTGACTGAGACCCAGTACGGCCCTAGTGACTGAGACCCAGTACTGCCCTAGTGACTGAGACCCAGTACGGCCCTATTGACTGAGACCCAGTACTGCCCTATTGGCTGAGACCCAGTACGGCCCTATTGACTGAGACCCAGTACGGCCCTATTGACTGAGACCCAGTACGGCCCTAGTGACTGAGACCCAGTACGGCCCTATTGACTGAGACCCAGTACTGCCCTATTGGCTGAGACCCAGTACGGCCCTATTGACTGAGACTCAGTACGGCCCTATTGACTGAGACCCAGTACGGCCCTATTGACTGAGACCCAGTACGGCCCTATTGACTGAGACCCAGTACGGCCCTAGTGACTGAGACCCAGTACGGCCCTAGTGACTGAGACCCAGTACGGCCCTAGTGACTGAGACCCAGTACGGCCCTAGTGACTGAGACCCAGTACGGCCCTAGTGACTGAGACTCAGTACGGCCCTAGTGACTGAGACCCCGTACGGTCCTATTGACTGAGACCCAGTACGGCCCTAGTGACTGAGACGTAGTATATCCCTCTATATTCTCCCTGTGTTGGTTGACCACCATGTTACCTCTCTATCTCTCCAGAGGAGCCCGCAGCATCCCTGGACCCCGAGGTGTCTGATGAGAGCCAGAGGAGGGAGGAGGAAGAAGAGTGTCAGGCTGAGTGGACCATCATTACACAGCCACCAGAGACCAGCACAGACCCTGGGGACCAGCTGGTCCTCTCCCCACCCAGGACTGACGGAGCAGATTGCTTTGCCACCATGGCTGCTTGTAGTGCCCAGCCTCGGCTCCAGGTGAAAGAGGAGGAGGCCGAGGTGGAGATCATCTGTATCAAGCAGGAACCGGAGGATGTTGAGAGTTTGCTGTTCAACCTGGCTGCTGAGGTCCTCAACTCCCAGGGCAACCTTTTAGACAGGCATACTCAGGGGAGCCTCCTGGACTGTCACAGGACAGTACCCTCACAGGGCCAGAGAGAGAGGACAGTACCCTCACAGGGCCAGAGAGAGAGGACAGCATCCCTTTCCTCACAGAGCCAGAGGACATTAACAGAGCACACAGTGTTCAGCTCAGCCAGCCCTTGTACATGTGAGTAGGGTAAAGTTCTGCTGTGTTGTTGTTACTGTGTGTCAGTTCAGTAGGATGTTACCTAGCCTGGTCCCAGATCTGTTTGTGTTGTATAGCCAAGTCCTATGATCCTATTACCAGAGGACTTGGCCAGACAGCACAAACAGATCTGGAACCAGGCTACATATTATACACCTGAACTAATGACTTGTTGTCTGTCCTCTTCATTCTCAAGATGGGCTGTCCCAGCCAGTGATGTCCATGTCACGCGGAGTTGCTCCCAGGCCAATGGTCCGTCCGTGGCCCAAAGACCTGAGTCTGTACGAGGAGTTTAAAATGAGACGAAGTGAGCTGAGGAGGAGGAGCCAGACCCGTCGGAGGGAGATGGAGAAGAACCTTCCCCAGCCTCTATTAGCTGACCTGGTGAAGGAGAGACGAGAGAAGACCCGGCTCAGAGTGGCCCGCTGGAGAGCCAAGAGGAAGCTGCAGGCCTGCCAACTGACTCAGATGAGCCAGACACAACACCAGGCTGGACCTGGTCTGGGCCAGGGGAACAGTGGGCTGGCGAATCATAGCCCGATTAGCCAACACACACAGCACAAAACCACAGGCCCCACTCAGACTCCGCAGAGGAACCGTGCTGCCCTCTCTCAATCGCAGTACAACAACAGTTTTTTGTACAACAGAAGTCACTGTGAGACTGGGGCTGGTAACGTTAACTACCCTCCTCTCCAGTTCAACTCCTCCTCTCTAATGCTGGGACAACATGGAGGACACAATATGGA
This sequence comes from Oncorhynchus clarkii lewisi, assembly GCF_045791955.1. Taxonomy (NCBI): domain Eukaryota; kingdom Metazoa; phylum Chordata; class Actinopteri; order Salmoniformes; family Salmonidae; genus Oncorhynchus; species Oncorhynchus clarkii. Next base: position 50,520,837 of record NC_092168.1, on the reverse strand, counting down.
GCCTGTCATGATATCATCCTCACAGCAGGGCCTCTCACTGACTGACTCAGAGCTCTACCAGTAACAGGAGAACAACAGTACCAGGTCTACTCTACAGGAGAACAACATTACCAGTTCTACTCTACAGGAGATCAACAGTACCAGTTCTACTCTACAGGAGAACAACAGTACCAGTTCTACTCTACCAGTAACAGGAGAACAACAGTACCAGTTCTACTCTACAGGAGATCAACAGTACCAGTTCTACTCTACAGGAGAACAACAGTACCAGGTCTACTCTACCAGTAACAGGAGAACAACGGTACCAGTTCTACTCTACAGGAGAACAACATTACCAGTTCTACTCTACCAGTAACAGGAGAACAACGGTACCAGTTCTACTCTACAGGAGATCAACAGTACCAGGTCTACTCTACCAGTAACAGGAGAACAACAGTACCAGTTCTACTCTACCAGTAACAGGAGAACAACAGTACCAGTTCTACTCTACAGGAGAACAACAGTACCAGTTCTACTCTACCAGTAACAGGAGAACAACGGTACCAGTTCTACTCTACAGGAGATCAACAGTACCAGTTCTACTCTACCGGTAACAGGAGAACAACAGTACCAGTTCTACTCTACAGGAGAACAACAGTACCAGTTCTACTCTACCAGTAACAGGAGAACAATGGTACCAGTTCTACTCTACAGGAGATCAACAGTACCAGTTCTACTCTACAGGAGAACAACAGTACCAGTTCTACTCTACCAGTAACAGGAGAACAACAGTACCAGTTCTACTCTACCAGTAACAGGAGAACAACAGTACCAGTTCTACTCTACAGGAGAACAACAGTACCAGTTCTACTCTACCAGTAACAGGAGAACAACAGTACCAGGTCTACTCTACCAGTAACAGGAGAACAACAGTACCAGGTCTACTCTACCAGTAACAGGAGAACAACAGTACCAGGTCTACTCTACCAGTAACAGGAGAACAACAGTACCAGGTCTACTCTACCAGTAACAGGAGAACAACAGTACCAGGTCTACTCTACCAGTAACAGGAGAACAACAGTACCAGTTCTACTCTACCAGTAACAGGAGAACAACAGTACCAGGTCTACTCTACCAGTAACAGGAGAACAACAGTACCAGGTCTACTCTACCAGTAACAGGAGAACAACAGTACCAGTTCTACTCTACCAGTAACAGGAGAACAACAGTACCAGTTCTACTCTACAGGAGAACAACAGTACCAGGTCTACTCTACAGGAGAACAACAGTACCAGGTCTACTCTACAGGAGAACAACAGTACCAGGTCTACTCTACCAGTAACAGGAGATCCAATCGGAGGACACTTGTTTTGTAAGGATTCTGTTCCCTATGTGGTGCTCTCCTTTGGACAAGGGCCTTTTTGGCTTCCTAGGGAATACTTTGACTTATGGGACACAACCTATTACTTCTGGCTAATAACATGAGATATTTCACATGGAATTGTGTGTCTAACTGTCTAAGACAAATGTATTTAAATGTGCTTTTATTTTAGTATAACAGCCTAATAATTATTTAATTGCTAACAAAAAAATAACCCCAAAATGTTTTTTTTGTGTACAACAATTATTTATTAAAGTACATTATTTATGTTAAAATAGAGGCAGTGACCATCCTTACATGTCTAGAAATATACATACTACATACTACATGCTAGAATCATAACATGGAGGGTACTGTACTGAATAACATGGATACTGTACTGAATAACATGGAGGATACTGTACTGAATAACATGGAGGATACTGTACTGAATAACATGGATACTGTACTGAATAACATGGATACTGTACTGAATAACATGGATACTGTACTGAATAACATGGAGGATACTGCACTGAATAACATGGATACTGTACTGAATAACATGGAGGATACTGTACTGAATAACATGGATACTGTACTGAATAACATGGATACTGTACTGAATAACATGGAGGATACTGCACTGAATAACATGGATACTGTACTGAATAACATGGATACTGTACTGAATAACATGGATACTGTACTGAATAACGTGGAGGATACTGTACTGAATAACATGGATACTGTACTGAATAACATGGAGGATACTGTACTGAATAACATGGAGGATACTGTACTGAATAACATGGATACTGTACTGAATAACATGGAGGATACTGTACTGAATAACATGGATACTGTACTGAATAACATGGATACTGTACTGAATAACGTGGAGGTTACTGTACTGAATAACATGGATACTGTACTGAATAACATGGAGGATACTGTACTGAATAACATGGAGGATACTGTACTGAATAACATGGATACTGTACTGAATAACATGGAGGATACTGTACTGAATAACATGGATACTGTACTGAATAACATGGAGGATACTGTACTGAATAACATGGATACTGTACTGAATAACATGGATACTGTACTGAATAACATGGATACTGTACTGAATAACATGGAGGATACTGTACTGAATAACATGGAGGATACTGTACTGAATAACATGGAGGATACTGTACTGAATAACATGGAGGATACTGTACTGAATAACATGGATACTGTACTGAATAACATGGAGGATACTGTACTGAATAACATGGATACTGTACTGAATAACATGGATACTGTACTGAATAACATGGAGGGTACTGTACTGAATAACATGGATACTGTACTGAATAACATGGAGGGTACTGTACTGAATAACATGGATACTGTACTGAATAACATGGAGGATACTGTACTGAATAACATGAAGGATACTGTACTGAATAACATGGATACTGTACTGAATAACATGGATACTGTACTGAATAACATGGGGGGTACTGTACTGAATAACATGGATACTGTACTGAATAACATGGAGGATACTGTACTGGATAACATGGAGGATACTGTACTGAATAACATGGAGGGTACTGTACTGAATAACATGGATACTGTACTGAATAACATGGAGGATACTGTACTGAATAACATGGATACTGTACTGAATAACATGGAGGATACTGTACTGGATAACATGGAGGATACTGTACTGAATAACATGGAGGGTACTGTACTGAATAACATGGATACTGTACTGAATAACATGGAGGATACTGTACTGAATAACATGGATACTGTACTGAATAACAGAGGATACTGTACTGAATAACATGGAGGATACTGTACTGAATAACATGGAGGATACTGTACTGAATAACGTGGAGGGTACTGTACTGAATAACGTGGAGGGTACTGTACTGAATAACGTGGAGGGTACTGTACTGAATTTTTTTCCCCTTGGGCAAACTTTGTCAATATGGTTGAATCTAAAATGTTATTTATACTCTTTCTGCAACTGTATTTAAATAAATGTTAATATATAATATGCTATTCTGATATTGCAACATCATTATGAATTCCTGAGTTAGTCGTCTGACTATTTCTATAGATTCAGTCCCGACCCTGCTTGATAGATTATCTAAGTGACTGTAGGTTGATTTAGACTTTTGGTCCCCAGTCAGCCAGCTTGTCAGTCAGCTAGTCAGTCAGCCAGCTAGTCAGCCAGACAGCTAGTCATCCAGCTAGTCAGTCAGCTAGTCAGTCAGCCAGCTAGTCAGCCAGCCAGCTAGTCAGCCAGCTAGTCAGCCAGCTAGTCAGTCAGTCAGCTGGTCAGTCAGCCAGCTGGTCAGCCAGCTAGTCAGCCAGCCAGCTAGTCAGCTAGTCGACCTGTCAGTCAGCCAATTATTCAGTCAGCCAGCTATTCAGTCAGCCAGCTAGTCAGTCAGTCAGCTAGTCAGTCATTCAGCTAGTCAGTCAGTCAGCTAGTCAGTCAGCTAGTCAGTCAGCCAGCTAGTCAGCCAGCCAGCTAGTCAGTCAGCCAGCTAGTCAGCCAGCTAGTCAGTCAGTCAGCTGGTCAGTCAGCTAGCTGGTCAGTCAGCCAGCTAGTCAGCCAGCTAGTCTGCCAGCCAGCTAGTCAGCTAGTCAACCTGTCAGTCAGCCAATTATTCAGTCAGCCAGCTATTCAGTCAGCCAGCTAGTCAGTCAGCTAGCTAGTCAGTCAGCTAGTCAGTCATTCAGCTAGTCAGTCAGTCAGCTAGTCAGTCATTTAGCTAGTCAGCCAGCCAGCTAGTCAGTCATTTATCTAGTCAGCCAGCTAGTCAGTCATTTAGCTAGTCAGCCAGCTAGTCAGTCAGCCAGCTAGTCAGTCAGTCAGCTAGTCAGTCAGCTAGTCAGTCATTTAGCTAGTCAGTCAGCTAGTCAGTCAGCTAGTCAGTCAGCTAGTCAGTCAGCCAGCTAGTCAGTCATTTAGCTAGTCAGTCATTTAGCTAGTCAGCCAGCTAGTCAGTCAGCCAGCTAGTCAGTCAGTCAGCTAGTCAGTCAGCTAGTCAGTCAGGCAGCTAGTCAGTCAGCCAGCTAGTCAGTCAGTCAGCTAGTCAGTCAGTCAGCTAGTCAGTTAGCCAGCTAGTCAGTCAGCTGTGGTAGTGCAGTGTGTTAACCATTGACTATCTTCTGTGAGATGGCTGCTGGCAGGGTGTAGAGCAGCAGGGCGATGAACAGAGCTGTGATGAGCAGGACCAGAGCGATGATGATGTACTTCTTATAATTCCTCCAGATCAGGTGGAAGAAGCACTTAAAAGGGTTCACAAACCACGAGAATGACGTGTCTGGCCGGCTAGAGAGGGGAGAGAGAGAGAACAACACTTTAAACAGGGCTCAGAGTAGAGATGCTGATCTAGGATCAGGTCTCCCGCTCTCTATGTAATCCTATTTACTATGAGCTAAATTATAAAACTGGTCCTAGATCTGCAGTCAAACAGGTTCATGAAGCAGGAGGAGGACTTGTATGGACGGCTAGAGAGAAGAATAGAGTTGATAGAATCGTTTTGTAATTAGTCAATAAAAAATGCAGATCATACTTGGGTTTTTCCAGGGGTTCAGGCTCCTTGCGGGCTCGACCAACCGGATTCTTCTCTGCCTCCTCTGATGTCACCAGGTGGAACTCCGCCTCTACTTTCCCCTGGAGACAACAACCAAAACATGTTACCGCCCCTGAATCTCAAATCACCCCCTTCCTCCTAGACAGTAGACACAACCCCTAGCCCCTTCCTCCTAGACAGTAGACACAACCCCTAGCCCCTTCCTCCTAGACAGTAGACACAACCCCTAGCCCCTTCCTCCTAGACAGTAGACAACCCCTAGCCCCTACCTCCTAGACAGTAGACAACCCCTAGCCCCTACCTCCTAGACAGTAGACAACCCCTAGCCCCTTCCTCCTAGACAGTAGACACAACCCCTAGCCCCTTCCTCCTAGACAGTAGACAACCCCTAGCCCCTACCTCCTAGACAGTAGACAACCCCTAGCCCCTTCCTCCTAGACAGTAGACACAACCCTTAGCCCCTTCCTCCTAGACAGTAGACACAACCCCTAGCCCCTACCTCCTAGACAGTAGATACAACCACTAGCCCCTTCCTCCTAGACAGTAGAAACAACCCCTAGCCCCTTCCTCCTAGACAGTAGACACAACCCCTAGCCCCTTCCTCCTAGACAGTAGACATAACCCCTAGCCCCTTCCTCCTAGACAGTAGACACAACCCCTAGCACCTTCCTCCTAGACAGTAGACACAACCCCTAGCCCCTTCCTCCTAGACAGTAGACACAACCCCTAGCCCCTTCCTCCTAGACAGTAGACAACCCCTAGCCCCTTCCTCCTAGACAGTAGACACAATCCCTAGCCCCTTCCTCCTAGACAGTAGACACAACCCCTTTCCCCTTCCTCCTAGACAGTAGACACAACCCCTAGCCCCTACCTCCTAGACAGTAGACACAACCACTAGCCCCTTCCTACTAGACAGTAGACACAACCCCTAGCCCCTTCCTCCTAGACAGTAGACACAACCCCTTTCCCCTTCCTCCTAGACAGTAGACACAACCCCTAGCCCCTTCCTCCTAGACAGTAGACAACCCCTAGCCCCTTCCTCCTAGACAGTAGACAACCCCTAGCCCCTTCCTCCTAGACAGTAGACACAACCCCTAGCCCCTTCCTCCTAGACAGTAGACAACCCCTAGCCCCTTCCTCCTAGACAGTAGACACAACCCCTAGCCCCTTCCTCCTAGATAGTAGACACAACCCCATAGCCCCTTCCTCCTAGACAGTAGACAACCCCTAGCCCCTTCCTCCTAGACAGTAGACACAACCCCATAGCCCCTTCCTCCTAGACAGTAGACACAACCCCTAGCCCCTTCCTCCTAGACAGTAGACAACCCCTAGCCCCTTCCTCCTAGACAGTAGACATAACCCCTAGCCCATTCCTCCTAGACAGTAGACACAACCCCTAGCCCCTTCCTCCTAGACAGTAGACACAACCCCTAGCCCCTTCCTCCTAGACAGTAGACACAACCCCTAGCCCCTTCCTCCTAGACAGTAGACACAACCCCTAGCCCCTTCCTCCTAGACAGTAGACAACCCCTAGCCCCTACCTTCTAGACAGCAGACACAACCCCTGGTCCCTAGACAGTAGACAACCCATAGCCCCTACCTCCTAGACAGTAGACAACCCCTAGCCCCTACCTCCTAGACAGTAGACAACCCCTAGCCCCTACCTCCTAGACAGTAGATACAACCCCTAGCCCCTTCCTCCTAGACAGTAGACACAACCCCTAGCCCCTTCCTCCTAGACAGTAGACAACCCCTAGCCCCTTCCTCCTAGACAGTAGACACAACCCCTAGCCCCTTCCTTAAAGGGGGGCTACAGGTTGATTTGTGAGTTTGTCTGCGTCCCACACGACACATACTAGACACCATTGGGTTCTGGTCAAAATGTGGTGCACTATATAATAAATAGGGTAGCCATTAGGTCAAGCAGCCTCGTTGTCATCAGAGTAACGGTGTTGAATGGTATTGGTACCGTGAGTTCCCCGGCCTTGACAAAGGGCCACCAGCCCCTGGACCTCTTCTGTTGGAAGATGGAGATTGTCTCTACGCTGTCCATCAGCATGTCCATTTTGCAGGCCTTGGCTGACTTGGCCCCGCGAGGAAACCCATGTAAGTCCAGCTCTACTGTACCTGAGAACAGAGAAACGTCCATCTTAACTCTCGTTTCATTCGTACAGGAAGTATGAGATAGGAGAAACGTCCATCTTAACTCTCGTTTCACTCATACAGGAAGTATGAGAACAGAGACACGTCCATCTTAACTCTCGTTTTACTCATACAGGAAGTATGAGATAGGAGAAACGTCCATCTTAACTCTCGTTTCACTCGTACAGGAAGAATGAGATAGGAGAAACGTCCATCTTAACTCTCGTTTCACTCGTACAGGAAGTATGAGATAGGAGTGTACAGTGTTAATGGGAAAATAAACGTGCTGGGTTGGGATGTGATTTCCCTGATTAATCAGCAATACCTGATCCTGATCATTGAAATAAACCTGTCCCCCTTCCTCCCATTGACTACTGTCTTACAGCCCAGGGAAAGGTGTCAAACCAGAGTCTCTTTCTCTCTCTCTTACCCAAGAAATCATCAGACGACAGCCTGTCAAAGTCCCAGACCTGCATCACCAACATGGCCGGTAGCTTCTGCTCTGTCTTGTCCAGGGAGAAGATGCTCCCCCTCTTACTGACTACCACCACCTTCTCGGCAGGCAGGTAGTTAAAGGGGAACACCAGGCGCCAGTTGAAGTTACCCTCCCCAGTCAGAGAGTTGTAGTGAACATCAGTCTCCTGGCGATCGTCCTCAAAGCCCTTAAGCCACCTGAAAAAAAGTATACAATTATACAAATATAATTTTCAGCGTATTGAGTGAGAGAGGATGACAGTGGAGAAAGATAGAGAGGATGACAGTGGAGAAAGATAGAGAGGATGACAGTGGAGAAAGATAGAGAGGATGACAGTAGAGAAAGATAGAGAGGATGACAGTGGAGAAAGATAGAGAGGATGACAGTAGAGAAAGATAGAGAGGATGACAGTGGAGAAAGATAGAGAGGATGACAGTAGAGAAATATATATAGGATGACAGTAGAGAAAGATAGAGAGGATGACAGTAGAGAAAGATAGAGAGGATGACAGTGGAGAAAGATAGAGAGGATGACAGTAGAGAAATATATATAGGATGACAGTAGAGGATGACAGTGGAGAAAGATAGAGAGGATGACAGTGGAGAAAGAGAGAGAGGATGACAGTAGAGAAAGATAGAGAGGATGACAGTGGAGAAAGATAGAGAGGATGACAGTGGAGAAAGATAGAGAGGATGACAGTAGAGAAATATATATAGGATGACAGTAGAGGATGACAGTGGAGAAAGATAGAGAGGATGACAGTGGAGAAAGATAGAGAGGATGACAGTGGAGAAAGATAGAGAGGATGACAGTGGAGAAAGATAGAGAGGATGACAGTGGAGAAAGATAGAGAGGATGACAGTGGAGAAAGATAGAGAGGATGACAGTAGAGAAAGATAGAGAGGATGACAGTGGAGAAAGATAGAGAGGATGACAGTGGAGAAAGATAGAGAGGATGACAGTAGAGAAATATATATAGGATGACAGTGGAGAAAGATAGAGAGGATGACAGTAGAGAAATATATATAGGATGACAGTAGAGGATGACAGTAGAGAAAGATAGAGAGGATGACAGTAGAAAAAGATAGAGAGGATGACAGTGGAGAAAGATAGAGAGGATGACAGTGGAGAAAGATAGAGAGGATGACAGTAGAGAAATATATATAGGATGACAGTAGAGGATGACAGTAGAGAAAGATAGAGAGGATGACAGTAGAGAAAGATAGAGAGGATGACAGTAGAGAAAGATGGGGGGATGACAGTGGAGAAGGATATATTGAGGATGACAGTGGAGAAAGATATATAGAGGATGTCAGTAGAGAAAGATATAGAGGATGACAGTGGTGAAAGTAGGCCGGATTCGGACCTGTGCTGACACCCTAGACCTGTGTGCCCCTGTGCCCCTAGACCTGTGTGCCCCTAGACCTGTGTGCCCCTAGACCTGTGTGCCCCTAGACCTGTGCTGACACCCTAGACCTGTGTGGCCCTACAGCTGTGTGCCCCTAGACCTGTGCTGACACCCTAGACATGTGCTGACACCCTAGACCTGTGTGCCCCTAGACCTGTGCTGACACCCTAGACCTGTGTGCCCCTAGACCGGTGTGCCCCTAGACCTGTGCTGACACCCTAGACCTGTGCTGACACCCTAGACCTGTGTGCCCCTAGACCTGTGCTGACACCCTAGACCTGTGTGCCCCTAGACCTGTGCTGACACCCTAGACCTGTGTGCCCCTAGACCGGTGTGCCCCTAGACCGGTGTGCCCCTAGACCGGTGTGCTCCTAGACCTGTGCTGACACCCTAGACCTGTGCTGACACCCTAGACCTGTGTGCCCTAGACATGTGCTGACACCCTAGACCTGTGTGGCCTTAGAGCTGTGTGGCCCTAGACCTGTGTGCCCCTAGACCTGTGTGCCCCTAGACCTGTGTGCCCCTAGACCTGTGTGCCCTAGACCTGTGTGCCCCTAGACCTGTGTGCCCTAGATCTGTGTGCCCCTAGACCTGTGAGCCCCTAGACCTGTGTGCCCCTAGACCTGTGTGCCCCTAGACCTGTGTGCCCCTAGACCTGTGCTGACACCCTAGACCTGTGTGCCCCTAGACCTGTGTGTCCCTAGACCTGTGTGTCCCCTAGACCTGTGTGGCCCTAGGTCCATCAAGGTCCTTTTCAGAAGACTGATCTTCAGGGATGAGCTGAATGTAATCTATAATCATCAATGTCTGTCTTTATATTGGATGCGTTTTGAAACCCCCCACTGTCGCTCCACTCACCCTTTGACGTAGATGTCACTAGACTGTGTTCCTGTGAGGATGTTAGTGTCCTCCAGAATCACATCTTCAGTGTTCCAGATGATGATTCTCAACTCAAACCTTCACAGGACCAACAAACAATCAACTCATACCTTCACAGGATCAACAATCAATCAATCAACTCATACCTTCACAGGACCAACAATCAATCGATTCATACCTTCACAGGATCAACAATCAATCAATCAACTCATACCTTCACAGAATCAACAATCAATCAATCAACTCATACCTTCACAGGACCAACAATCAATCGATCAATTCATACTTTCACAGGACCAACAATTTTATTGACCTGGCCTGGGGTACATTGGTCTTGTATTGACCTGGCCCGGTGTATATTGGTCTTGTATTGACCTGGCCTGGGGTATATTGGTCTTGTATTGACCTGGCCTGGGGTATATTGGTCTTGTATTGACCTGGCCTGGGGTATATTGGTCTTGTATTGAACTGGCCTGGTGTATATTGGTCTTCTATTGACCTGGCCTGGGGTATATTGGTCTTGTATTGACCTGGCCTGGGGTATATTGGTCTTGTATTGACCTGGCCTGGGGTATATTGGTCTTCTATTGACCTGGCCTGGTGTATATTGGTCTTGTATTGACCTGGCCTGGGGTATATTGGTCTTGTATTGAACTGGCCTGGTGTATATTGGTCTTCTATTGAACTGGCCTGGTGTATATTGGTCTTCTATTGACCTGGCCTGGTGTATATTGGTCTTCTATTGACCTGGCCTGGTGTATATTGGTCTTGTATTGACCTGGCCTGGTGTATATTGGTCTTCTATTGACCTGGCCCGGTGTATATTGGTCTTGTATTGAACTGGTCTGGTGTATATCTGACCTAGTGATACAGAGTGACGAAGCCTTACCCTTTAGGTTTACGAGGGGAGATGTCCACAGAGGGGCGTGGGTGGGGCATATCCATGGGGAACATGTCCACCCACATCTGGAGCTGGCCCTGAACCACACACACACACACACACACACACACTTGTGAAGTTGAACATATTGCATAATATATATATTTTTAAAAAGTCAAGTGGTTATTTTGATAGCATATGTGTTATTACCTGGTCCATGCCAGGCCTGGCCTTGTTGTACAGAGTCCGTGTCTCGATGTGCTCTGGGACAAGTCTACACCCCACCCCTGGAATCTCAGTCCATCTGTGAAGGATCTTCAGAGCCAGATGTTCGTAGGATTCCACCGTCTGCTCTGCACACAGCAGCAAATAATAATAAGTACCTTATTGGATGGAATTACACAAGTCTTGTCACTGTGACTAGATGCTGCCGTTGCCTGTCACTGTGATGTGATGCAGTCTTTGCCTGTCACTGTGACTCAATGCTGTCGTTGCCTGTCACTGTGACTAGATGCTGTCGTTGCCTGTCACTGTGATGTGATGCAGTCTTTGCCTGTCACTGTGACTCAATGCTGTCGTTGCCTGTCACTGTGACTAGATGCTGTTATTGTCTGTCACTGTGACTCAATGCTGTCGTTGCCTGTCACTGTGACTAGATGCTGTCGTTGCCTGTCACTGTGATGTGATGCAGTCTTTGCCTGTCACTGTGACTCAATGCTGTCGTTGCCTGTCACTGTGACTAGATGCTGTTATTGCCTGTCACTGTGACTCGATGCTGTCGTTGCCTGTCACTGTGACTAGATGCTGTCGTTGCCTGTCACTGTGATGTGATGCAGTCTTTGCCTGTCACTGTGACTCAATGCTGTCGTTGCCTGTCACTGTGACTAGATGCTGTTATTGCCTGTCACTGTGACTCAATGCTGTCGTTGCCTGTCACTGTGATGTGATGCTGTCGTTGCCTGTCACTGTGACGTGATGCTGTCGTTGCCTGTCACTGTGACTCAATGCTGTCGTTGCCTGTCACTGTGACTAGATGCTGTTATTGTCTGTCACTGTGACTCAATGCTGTCGTTGCCTGTCACTGTGACTAGATGCTGTCGTTGCCTGTCACTGTGATGTGATGCAGTCTTTGCCTGTCACTGTGACTCAATGCTGTCGTTGCCTGTCACTGT